>NW_007246528.1:143998-160896 GCF_000164805.1 Carlito syrichta
GGGGGGGGGGGGGGGCAAAAAAAAAAAGAAAAACATTCAGCTTTTATAAGCAATGAACTATTGAATATAATTCCAAAATAATGAGAATTGAGTGGCTGATCAACTATTACAGTTTAAATTTGTAATTAAAGTTTTGTTTTCTTGATGTCATTGTCAAAAATAATCCTAATATGAGAATCTATGCCAACTTATATACCATAAATGGGGAGAAACTTAATAGAAATACCTAATTAAAAGGCAAAGATATTTAATGCATAGTGTGCCCATGGGTACCATGTTAATTGCTGATCATACATAGAATGATAATATAATTTATTTTCTAAACTTGTATAGTTTGAAAGTGAAAGGAGGCATTATTAACAATTATGCTCAAACAATGTATGTAAAGCAAATTCATCCAGGGTAACTAGATAATTTAGTCACATTGAAAAAAAAACAAAACTGACCCCTACCTCTTTGAACAACTTACAGTATGATAGCTATTTTATACATAAACAACTAAACACACATATTCATATTGCTTAAGAGTTGAATAGACATAATCGTAATGGATCTTGGCATGATAAAAACAAGACTTTAGAATCAAGTGTGTAACCTATATTAACAATATGTGGCAATTATATTTACAATTAAGATATTTGTCTTATTACATATATTTTAACCTTTCTATGCTATTACAATTTTTTTCCACCAGATGGTAGCCAATAAAAGCAGGAGACAAAGAGATTAACATAGTTAAAAGAAATGCAATTAAATTTAAACAATCTATAGCTATAGATACAGCCACAGTTTGTAAAAATTCTTTATACCAAATAAATTAAAACTGGCCTTTTAAAATGCCTTTGCTCTCATATTAAATTTGTGCAAAATTTTTAGGGTTAATTTGAATTTCTAGGCCTTTAAAACTATTGAATAACATAGACTGAAAAATACTAAAGTTGAGCACTAGAGTCAACATTTATTTTTTCATAGATCATTCACACACATATGAATATAGACTTGTTTTAGGTATTTTGCAAGTCTTTGTTTATTTAAAAGAAGCATTGTGATGTTCTAAAAAATAATTTTTGGAATATGTATTTCCTGACAGTTCTTTTTAAAAAACCCATCTATCCCACTTATGCTACAAAAATCAAATACGCGAAATTGTTTCCTCTGTGTGGAGTCTTCTTTTCTATCCTTGTTAGTCTCAGCTCGTACATGAAGTATTCATTATTTGAAAAACCAATTATGATCCCTGTCTGGATACATTAAGATTTTTTCTACAAGTCTTTTCCTCTCTATCACATTTTAAGCAACAGTTTACATGAATTATTCATAGTTCCCATATTGCCGGCAAGTTTTTTTTTTTATTAAATTTGATCATAATAATAGTTATTACCCCAGTCATGGCAGTTTTATGAGTATTCTTCAATGCCATTACCTGGAAAGATTTCAATCAAGGAATATAAGAGATGCAAATCAATTTCTATAATAAAATTAAACTGTACCATCTACTTTTCATTCCAGCAATAGACCTGATTGACAGCCTCTCCCTGATACCTGGAGCAGATAGCATTCAGATACAGAAATACAGAATGACAGATTATTTCCTTTTAGGAATTTCACTGGCTTTTTCTTTATTGTTATTGTTTAGTGTTTGCTAACTTCACTGAAATATGATATTTAATTCAGAGTCCATATACAAATTTATTTTCAAAGCAAAATATTTTCTTTTCTGATAGTAGCTGATTTTTTCTAAAGTAGTTGTTCTTACAACTGAATAAATACAGAATTAAGTGCTATTATATTGTTTCCTCCTAATAACACTGTAACCTCATTTTGTAGATGGAAATCATAGTCTGTTATTGGGATTAAAAAGTGATTAATTTTATTCTGATTATCAATTTTTAATTATAAAATATCAGATTTGTATAATGAATATTTTTTTCTACAAATATGTATCAGATTTTTCTCTCACATGGTAGGAAAAGTTATGTAGTGAAACTAGGCTGAAAGTTTTCAGAACAAAATTGGGTCAGTTTTTACAAAGAGAGGCTATGATGCCAGAGAGCAGAAGAGTTGTGAATATGTGCAGTTTATATTCCGGTCTAAAAGAAATAGTTCATAGACCTGTAAAGGTCCATAGATGTTCTTCCTTAAATGTCTGAGCAATGAGGCAGGTTATTATAGAAGCAACCATCTAATTCCACTCTTCCCATAACTTAGCACAGAATTTGAGTAGAAGGTGAAATAGCAATAGTGATGTTTTACGATAATGACCGTCCCATATTTCTTAATGTAATGTCACCAAGTAGAGATCTTCCAGTTTTATTGTCCTCTCTGACAAACATTTACAATTCATATTTACCATTATCTTAGTATCTAAAATGTCTTCAGTTTAATGTGCCTTTTTCATAATTTTTTATTTTCCAAAGACCACTATGTTCTCATATAGTATTAAAATATAATTTCAGTCATAGAAAAACTGATGTTGTTCTAAAGCAAGATAAAAAATGTAAAGTTCATTTGGCAGTAGTAGTACTCTCCAGAAGGTTTTGTCATACAAGCTCTACTTATCTTTCAAAAATTTATTTAAACTTTACTTCTCCCAGTCTTTACTGACTCTCCCATCTGGTATAAGAGCCTTATCTCTTTGCTTGTCTATATCTTTTAGTACTTATTACCATAAACAGTTTCTGTTTAATTATTTATGTCTGCACCAGTCTATAAATCCTTTCCAGCCAGACATATTGGATATATATTCCATGTCTAGGACAATGCTTAGTTAATGCTTGCTGATTTGAATGGATGGATTGATGGATATACCAGTGGTGAAGGTTAGCAGATCCCATAATTGATAAGTATTTTCCAGAAATAGTTCTTCTCATCAATAAGCAATTGTTTCTCTCTTGCTGCATAATAGATAGCAATGTACATTTTTTAAACCTGTGATGTGTTCATGTTTCTGCTGTTCAGTCTCTAGTTTAATTAATGTCAAAAAAGAGTCTCATTTATAGAGTCATAGAATTAATTTAAATTAAAATGCTATTGAATTATATTTTCACAAGGCATTAATGTACTATGCTTTCCAAGAAGAAAGGCTTACACAACATATGTGTAAAATGTATACATTAAACTATTTGAATGTAAATTAGCAAAATTTCTATACACTTAGAACTAGCTAAGGGTTACCTTAACAGCAAATGTTTAAATTTCTTGCAAATTTATTTAATGTGGGTCAGAAAATTAGGTTTCATATTGTTATTAAATGGATAACAAAGAATCAAAAAGTATATACTATTCATATTACACACAATGGAGAGCCACAGGACATGTGAGTTGAGAGATAATGTCTGAACTGTAAGATAACTTTTGTCCATGAAAAAAGTCTTCTTTGAAATAATATTAGTTATAATAATGCATGCTATTAAAAGGATAAGTAATTAAGTTAGTGTGGTACTGGCATAAGGATAGACACATAGGTCTATAAAAGAGATTTGACAATCTACAAAAGAAACCTCTTACATTTATGCCTGATTAAATTTTGACAAGGGTTCCAAGGCAACTCTATAGGAAAAAATAAAATAAAATAGTCTTTTAAACAAATAGTGCTTAGACAAAAAAAAAAAAAAAAAAAAATCCGGATGCAAAATAAATTATTGAAGTTGGGCCCTTACTTCATACCATATACAGAAATTTACTCAAAATGAATAATAGACCAAAGGTAAGAGTTAAAACTACAAAACTCTTAGAAGAAAACAGAAATAAATCGGTGAACTTGGATTAGGCAATGTTCTTACATATGAAACCAAGAGCACAGGAAACAAGAAGAAAAAGATTAATTGGAATTTATCAAATTTAAAAACTTTGTAAACATAATAAATAAAGTAAAAAGACACCCCCAAGAATAGGAGAAAGTATTTGCCAGTCCACATGTATAGTAAGAAACTTGTTTCCCTAATGAGAAACTCTCACAACTCAACGGTAATCACACAATCCAATTAGAAAATGGGCAATGAATTTGAGTAGTCATTTCTCAAAAAAAGACATACAAGTGGTCAATAAACATATTTTTAAAATGTTCAACATCATTAGTCATTAGAGAAATATAAATCTAAACCACAATGAGATACCATTTTACACCCACAAGGATAGTCATAATAAAACAGTTGAGTAATAAGTGTTGACAAATATGTGGAGAAATACATATATGATGTATGCAAAACCCTCATGCATTGCTAATGAAGTAAAATGGTTCAGCTACTTTGAAAAAACAGATTGACAGAGCTATTAAAATGACCCAACCACATTAAAGGTATATATCTAAGAGAAAAGACATATATGCCTATACAAAAATATGTGAGTATGCATGGCAGCATTCTTCATAATAGCAAAAATATAGAAACTTCCAAATGTCCATAAACTGATAAATGAATTTTTTAAAATATGGTATGTCTATACTATGGAATACCATTCTATAATAAAAGAGAATGATACATACCACAAGCTGGATCAATTTGATAACATTAAGCTGAGTTAAATAAGCCAGTAAAGAGTGATCACATATTGTATAATTCTATTTATAGAAAAATATTCTGAAAAAATAAGTGCCAGTGAAATAAATAAAAACAGCAAGCAATATTTTACATTATAATCCAACCATATTAATGATCACTTCAGATGTAAATGATGTAAAGACACTAGTTTATCATACTGGATAAAAGCCAGACCCAACCATAAGTAGTCTTAAAGAAACTCACCTTTTTTTTCCTTTTAATTTTTTTTTAAATTTTAAAGCCGTGGGGTACAATTCAGGGTTAAGTACACAAATGTTCGTTATGCAAGTAACCCTTGTTGATGAGGTGTGCTCCTCTTCTCCAGGCAGATTCCCGCTACGGCCATTCCCAGTTTCCCGCTGCCCTCCCGGCAGTTTATCGTGACTGCCAATCCTTTTCTTATAGTATCTCACTTTATGTATAAAGACATAGATAGGGTAACATTAAAAGATATTTTAAAATTTCAAGATTCAAAAATTAAGCTAAAATTAAAAAACATACACTGAATTATGCATGTAGAAAATTGCGTAATTGCAATGTCCTAATGTAGTCAATAAAATAAAACACTCTGGATCATGTTTGTTTCATTTTCAACTTTTACATTTTAGCCAAAATTCACAGAGAATAATAATAACCAACACTTATAAAAAGTTTAAGATTCTAAGTTTAAGAAACTATTTATGCCAGTTTTTAAATTGTTAGAGATTTTTTTCTTTTCTTTCTTTCTTTACTTTGTTTTCCTATTCAGTAACATATAGCTATCTTTTTTTTCAATCTGAGTGATCCAGCTGCTTCACTTTCTGCAAAGTGTGTGTTAAAGGCAACAAGGACACAGTACTCAAAATACATGGTGAGAGTTTTTAAATTAGTATTTTGAATTTAAGTAATTGAACAATTTATTCTCAGACATATGATTGAATGGTTTTATGTTAACAGATCATAAATAACTCTATCATTACATATAACAGATAGAAAAATTTACTTGCCTTGCTAATGTTTGCTTTAACGCATTTTAAACCTCAAGTCATTTAAAAACTGTCATATTTTTTAAAATGAAAATTGAATCATCTTCTGCTTGTCATTAGAACTTTTTTTAAAAAATGAAATTTGGTATTGGAGAAATTTGACATAAGAGTAAAAACAAATTACTGAAACTTTTCTTTCCCTGGCATTTCCATGTGAGGATGTTTCTTGATAAAAGAAAGAAATGAACTACAAATAAGCAGTAGTTATTTTCTCCACCAATTCAATTTTGAAATTCTCTGACAGTTGTTGTACACTTTGCATTTGTTATTATTTCAGTGTCAGATATAAAAAGAACCTCTGATGATCTGTTTAATACCTGCTACTCAATTGAGTGATCAGTTAGCGTTGGAGATCCATCTGTTTTATTGAAAACACCTTTCCTTGTCAGATGGGAAAAAAAATCAGTTAAAACAAATCAACCATATCCATGTATATATTCAAAAATATCTGCTGCTAACTTTATCTTTAATATTCACAGACCAACAGATGCCAAACAACTAACAAATACATTTGTAGTTCAATTTTGCAGAGATTTACTCAACTGAAACATTTGTCCTAGAAGAAAATAACTAAGGTTTAGAAAGATTCTCAAAATCTCTGGCGAACTCCTGTAGGCATGAAACAGTATTATCATTTATTCAGTGGAGTCAAACTATAGATAGTTGAAAATCTGATGATAAAACAAAAAGTGAATATTAAAATTTTCTTAGGAAGCTTATGGAAATGTAAATATATTCCTAGTAGAATGTCTATAAAGTACTAGGCAGTTTACCCACAATCACAACCAAATTAATCCCTCAGATTCTCATGTTACTTCTGAGCTTGATCTCTAAAGAAACTATAAAACTATAAAAGCCCTTTGGGTTTGTCACAATACCTTGACTGAACACTGTGTTGATATAGTTTTTGGGGTTTTTGTTTTTCATTTTGTTTGTTTATTCTGTCTACGCTGAGAAAGCAGTACAAGCGGAAATAATTTACATGAGGCAGAATGTTTTTATATAAAAACACAGTAGGGCAATCCCTTTGGGTCCCCTCCTGCTGTGGGAACTTTTCTGTCTTCTCAATAAATCCTGCTTTCAAAACACACACACACACACACACACACACACACACACACACACACACACACACACACCACAGTAAATGTCTGTATGCCGATTAATGTTGAGCAAAAGTTTTACTGAATTTTATGTTATTTGAAAGGCAAACATAGAGGTGCCATATTTAGAGATATATACATGTTAACAGCATCAATCAGTTCTGGGAAAGAGCTTTAGCTTGGAAAGGTATACAGTCTCTATCTGTGATCACAGGCATATTCATATTACATAATTTTAAAACTACCATGAACTATCTCCTATCAATCATAAACTTAAGCTATTCTTCTTGTGAACTCTTGGTAAAATGAACTTTGTTTATTACTGTGTATTGTTAAGAGCTCTGAATAGCCAAGCAAATAATAGGAAATACGAAGTATAAATTTTATTTATTTTTTTATTTTAAAGTTGTGGGGTAAAATTCAGGCTTAGGTATACAAATGTTCATTATGCAGGTACCCTTGTTGATGAGGTGTACCTCCCTCCCTGGACAGTTTCCCACTACTGCCAATCCCTTTCTTAAAGTATTTTGATAATTGTTCAAGGTCCGCCTATGAGTGAGAACATGTGATACTCCGTTTTTTGATTCTGTGATAGATCACTAAGTATTATAGACTCTAAGTCCATACAAATTGCTGTGAAGTTCATAATTTTGCCCTTATTTATGGCTGCATATTATTCCATCATGTATATGTACCACATTTTTTTCTATCCAGTCCTCTTTCGATGGGCACCTCGGTTTTTTGTTCCTTATTTTTGTTATTGTTAATAATGCTGCAATAAACATGCATGTTGCAGGTATCTTTTTCATAGAGTGATGTGAGTTCTTCTGGGTATATTTCCAGTAGAGGGATTGAGGGATCGTATGGAAGGTCAATTTTTAGATCTTTTGGGAATCGCCAAACTGTTTTCCACAGGGGTTGTACTAGTTTACCATCCCACCAACAATGTAGAAGTGTTCCCTTTTCTTTGCATCCTCTCCAACGTCTGCTGTTTTCTGAGTTATTGATAATGGCCATCCTGACTGGAGTTAGGTGATATCTCAATGTGGTTTTAATTTGCATTTCTTTGATAACTAGTGAGTCTGAGCATTTTTTCATGTATCTGTTGGCTGTTCGTATATCATTTTTTTTGAGAAGTGTCTATCCATATCTTTTGGCCACTTTGTAATAGGGCTGTTTGATTTTCTTTTTGGCATGCTTGAGTTCCTTCTATTTTAGTCAAATATTTTTTAATTTAAAATGCTAGCATTTTTATGACAAATGTTTATATTGTTTAGCTATAATTTATTGAACTAAGTTATTTTGCAAATCCATGAAAGAGAATACCTAAAATACTTGCAAAAAGAGACAGAAAATGAATGGGATTGACAAACAATTCAGTGCTTGGCAATATATATAGTAAAATAAATTAATATAAATTAAACATAATTCTGTGTTATAATGAAGAACCTGCACTAAATAGGTAAATAATGCACCTCCATACTTTCTTTTTCTTTTAAGAGAAAAACAGTCCACTTACAGGAAGGGAAGTATGCACCAAGGAAAGCAGATTTAGAAGTTTCTGACTCATTTAATAAGGAAAATATGCAGAAGTAAAATATTGGATTTTTGACCCTTATGAATATGCGGTGCCAGATAGGAATAGTTTTTATTTAACTTGCAACACTTAGCTTATACCATCATTGTATTTTCATGAATATCTCCCAAAAGATAAGGAAAGCATTCTTATAGTAATATCATAATTTTGTGGAAATTAATCATTCATTTTAATTAGAACATTTTATTTAGTATACACTAAGGATCTTAGAGTCTTGTTCAGCACCTTTATTTTCAATATTATTTTAAAATAAACTACAATAATTTTAAAAATCTATACTTTTATGTAGTTTAAGACTAGACAGCTAATATTCTGGATTAATATTTTGAGTATACAATATAACTGCTTTAGTGTCAACCAACTATTTCCACACATGGGATTTCAGTAATGCTGACCAAACAGGCCAACATGGAAAAACAATATTACCAATGTGCTATGTTCATTCTGAGCAAAAAAAAATTTCAAGAACCAGATTGTAAGAAATTAAACCAAGTGAAAGTTGTCATATTAATGTAATTCATGAAAAAGATGCCAACCTGATTGTTGTCTTCAATTTGAATCACATAGCGGGTATAAACAAAGCTTATAATCTGAAACAAAATCTGCAAATTGTACCATCCTAAAATAATTTTTATTTTATTTTTGGTGTAATAACATTATTGTATTCCCAGGAAGTTATAAGAAATATTATGGAGTAAATGAAAAAAATTAAATCCATGATGCTTATATTTAAAAACATATATGTGTAAATAGAATAATATTTATCACTGCCATGATCTATATATCCTTTATATTTTAGAAACACTTAAACTATTTTAACATTCAAACTCTTGACTTAGCCTTAAAACTTATGGTTTTATCAAATTTAGAAGAATTATGTTAAATAAATTTGTTATATGTGGTCAGTGTTTTAATAGTAGAGATCATTTATAAAATGTAAAGTTTTTATTATTTTTAGCTATGTAATTATTAATAATTTTTTGTTTAAAAAGTTTTCACAGAATGATACCTAATAAGTGGACTGTATAAGAAGACAGAAAGTATATTGAACTGACAAATGATTCCGTGTTTAGCTAGACATATTGCAAATTAAATTAAAATAAATATAAACATAAAAGGCTGTGTTAAGAGTGAAAAGCCTGTATTAAGTAGCTAAATACTGCCTTTCCAAGTTTTCCTTCCTTTTGAGAGAAAAACATGTCACTTATGAGAAGGGAAGTATTCACCAAGAAAATCTGATTTCCAATATGATAACAAATTACTAATATAAATACGCTGAATATTCCTTTCCACACAAATAGAAGCTCCCTGGAGTCTTCTAAAATATTAAGGACAATATCTAACAATTAAAAGATAAAAAGTAAGTTTGGTCCGTCATGTTCTACCATCAGGGACACGTAGCCACTGGGAAGCATAGCCCACTTAGGCCAAGCCTTGAGTTCTATGTAAATGGCAAAGAAGACTGGAGGCTTAAGACATTAGTCTTTAGAGCTGTGAACATTTGACCAGCAATGCCTGAATGATGGGTTGGCCACTCAGACAAATATGAAAAGGGAACTAGAGGTTTTCTTAGCCTGTTATTAACCCAACCCTTCTTTGAATAAAAATGTTGTACCCTAAAATAAAAAGTAAACAATAACCAACATTAAACATCTTATTTTTCAAGAATAGGTAAATATTTTAAAATAAAGAGAACATGACCTTTATGATGAAGAAAAACCATGTGGTTTTGGAGAAAGTATCAGACATATTTAAGAAGTATTTGTTCTAAATCCATAATAGAATTCAAGAAAGCTTGAAATCTATAAAACTAAAAGTAAAAGACAGGAACACAATAGAATAAAAGCCATTCAGATATAAAAGGGGAATTGGATTGGAAGCAGCAAGCAAAAATGAGATTTTTTTTTATGAATCAAGCAATGATAATAAGAAAGAACAGTGAGACGATTAAAGTCATATTAGATTTATAAATGTATAATAAAAATGCCATTATTATGTAAAAGGCCAAATTCAATACGGCCCTCAGATTACAAAAACAAGGTGAAAAAGAAGATAAAAATAAAAGAAATCATTCATATGTTAGAAAAGGTAATATAAATTCAAATCACAGATTATTGATATTTCTGATAAATAGAATAAATTCATAGAGGTAATAATGATGTTCTTAGAATAATTGTTTTCTGCATTAATTCCTAAATGTGAATATTTATAAGGCTTAATTCAGGGAAAATTAATGGTTACATACTAGTCTGTTGGTCTCAGATTTATTTATAATATAAATTCCAGAAAAAATGAAGAAATGAGTACATATCTCTGAAAGAGTTTCAGTAGTTTAAGAATTTATGCTATTTTATTTATTAGAAGATAATATAATATCTTTTCAAATATGCAAGAGTCAGAACTCTTTACAAATTATGAAAATAAATGGCCTAAACTAAAAAGTTAATGATTTTTAATCAAAATTGAAGAAGTAGTAGTAACTTACAGATAATCTAGAGTTTAGAGTAACACTTTCAGGCAAAAAAAAAAAATCTCAAATTTTTACAATTCTTAATATATATCAAGCTAAACAAATAGTGTCAATACCAAAAAAAGGAGCATCTATATAAATATGGGAAACTAGGGCATATTAACCAAGAAAGACCTTGCATATTTATTAGGAAATGCCCAGAGGGTACCAGGTTATTGGGAAAACCCAGTATATTTATTTTCTGGGGCTATCATTAAAAAGTATCACCACTGGATGGCCTAAAATAAGAAAGATTTATTGTCTTACAGTTCTGGAGGCTAGAAGCATGAAATCAAGATGTTGACAGAGTCATGCTCCCTCTGAAATCTGTAGGGGAATATTTCCTTGCCTCTTCCTAGCTTCTGGTGATTTCCAATCTTTGACATTGCTTGGCTTGCAACTGCACAACTCTAATTTAGTCTGCCTTCGTCGTTACATGGCAGTCTCCCTGTGTGTCTCTGGATCTTCATATATTCATCATATTTTAAGATCCCACCCTATAGTAGTATGACCTTATTTGAACTACATACATGTGCAAGGACTTATTTTCCAGATAAATGTGAGGTGGTGAGGGTTAGAACTTCAACATATTTCTTGTAGGAATGGAATGACACAATTCAACCCATAATAGCTTGGATTGGCAAAACACACACACACACACACACACACACACACAGAGAGAGAGAGAGAGAGTATGCACACATGAAGGAGAGAAAAGAATGTAGTTTGTACACCCTGTTTTTGTTTTTGTTTTGACTTTATTACAGAGATGTGAGGTACAAGCCAGGGTTAGGTACATAAGTAATCTATGTACAGGTGAAGTTTGGGCCTTCAACCAGTCCTCACTTCCTCTGGTTTAGGCACAGGTACCCTTTATGTTGCCACATACCCACTCCCCTCCCCAGGTAGTGTTCCACTACTGCCAATCCTTCCCTTGTGTTACTGTGGTTAGTGTTAAGATCCCACCTATAAGTGAAAACTACCCTGTTTTGAGTGCTTACTCTTCACCACGTTGATTAGGAAGGTTTTCCCATCTGAAGGTTAAGAAGATGACCAAACAAGTGATATTCTAACACTGAGTAGATGAGATCAACAACAATTTATTAGTCACATATAATCACAGCCTGGTGGAAAATACTACACAATCCAGTGTCACTAGGAGATTGCACTAGTGCACAGAATGAATAAGCTGGGACTGTTGGAATCAGGCTTTGTGGTAACAAGGAGATGAGATGACCTTAGGTTCCTATAGAAAAATGTGATTAGATGCTTGAATAATTTTGTGGGATAACCAGGAACTGAAGCCTCCTATTCTGGGACAAGCAGGCACTATGCCTGATCTCCATGATAAGGAAAGTTGTTTGAATAGGAGCAGTCCATGGGGGTAGAGTTTATAGTGACTTACAGTAAGGCGATGAGAGGTCCTTCTGCTTTTACCAAGTATCAAAGCAGTTAAAAATATTGAATCTTAAATTCAGACCTCATCCCACATCGACATTTTGATGTCTTAAAATTAACTAAAACCTTAGTGATGATCAGCACTTTTAAAAAGCAGGAGAAATCCCTCCCTAGGAAGTGAAGTGGGCACTTGGTCAGTAGGAAGAAGGCAACAGAAAAGTGGTCATTAAAAACATAAACTGTAGAGGTGTCTCTCTTTATATGTAAAGTAATTTTATAAGGCTAGATTAAAATGTTTTATTTTCTTTCTTTTTGTCTTGTTCTCTGCCTGCATTTACATTTCTTGTGTGTTTTTTTTTCAAAATAATTTCACATTATCTCCGTTAGTAGCCTATTATTTACACCTAGTTAAAAATCTTTAGTACCTGCTTTAAGATTTACAATTTATATTTTCACTCATTCATCTATTTTTCAATAATATGCCCTTTTATGCAAAATAGAAAAAGTAAAAAGCAATAGCTAAAACTTTCAAATTAGTTTTGAAAAGAATATAGCTGGAATGCTCTTGCTGTATAATTTCAAATCATAGTTTAACGCTAAAGTACATGAAAGTAGGATATTGACAAGATAGTAGGCACAGAGATCAGTGGAACAGAATAGAGTCTAAAAAGTAGGCAAACAAGCCGGGCTCAGCCTGTAATCCCGTGCCTTTGGGAGGCTGAGGTGAGTGGATTGCCTGAGCCCGCGGGTTCGAGACCCGCCTGGGCAGCGAGACCTCATCTCTACAATAAATCAAAAAATCAGCTGGGCGTGGTAGTGCTTGCCTGTAATTCCGGCTACTTGGAAGGCTGAGGCGGAAGGATCACCGGAGCCCAGCAGGTCGAGGTTGCAGTGGCCGGGAGCGGCCACTGCACTCCAGTCTGGGGGACAGAGTGAGACTCCAACTCAAAAAAAAAAAAAAAAGTAGGCAAACATACATATATTGATATTTCTAAACATAATTGTGGATTTGTCTATATGTATATTAATACATATAAAACTAAAAATGAAATAATCATATAGTCATGCAACTAACTGAAATAGAAGTTTAAAATATATTTATAACTATTCTAGCCTGGTAGGTTCCACAGAAAACTGATATCAGGTACCAAAAGAAGAGAAAATGAGAATTTTGCACAAATACTTTCAAATTATGGAAATGCAGATATATTTTGTAGATATCCGTATATACAGAATAACCAAAATACCATCCCAGGCAAATAGAACATTGTACGTATGGGAATATAAGAATCTCACTCACAAAAAAAAATGTAAAGTAATCCAGCAATATGTAGTGATCATTCCGTAGAGATTCCTGAAAAATCTGGCCTTTGTAACAAGTGAAGAATAGTCAAAGTCTGCCTTAATGCAGCATAAAATATGACTCAAGTATATTATATTGATCCATTTGTGCTTGCCAAAGCAAAATTGAACAGTTGTTAAAGAAAATTGGAATAATAGATATTTAAGTCACTAAAATGAATACAAAAATAGCTATTATAATTCCATATATGTATTTAAGGGAAACATTAAAATGATGAGAAAAAGTAAAAAATAAAAAGAAACAAGTACAATTTCCACATCAAGATATGAAACATTATTATATCATTGTAAAAAATAATCTATACAATATGATAGACAATAAAGCCTAAGGAGTTGTCTGATATATGAATAATTCTTCTTCCAGGGAAGAAGAAAAGACAGAAGTATTGTTTAAAATGGTGACTAAAGGCCAGGCTCGGTGACTCAGCCTGTAATCCCAGCACTTTGAGAGGCCGAGGCAAGTGGATTGCCTGAGCCGGCGGGTTCGAGACGCACTCGGGCAATAGCTGGATGTGGTAGCGCGTGCCCCTGCTTGGAAGGCTGAAGCGGAAGGATCGCCGGAGTCCAGTGGATCCAGGCTGCGGTGGCCCGAAGCATGCCACTGCCCTTCAGTCTGGGCGACAGGGTGGGACTTCAACTCAAATAAATAAATAAATAAATAAAATAGCAACTAAGAATTTTTCAAACTTGATAAAAATATACATCAACAGACTAAAAACGCAATAGGCCTTAAACAAGATAAATATTATTCACACAAGAATAAGATCATACACAGATGCACACACTCTCTCACACACACAGACACACAAACCATATTAAATTGCTGAAAGTGTGATCAAAGACTTAAAAGCAGCTAAAGGAAAAAAGTATATTACATATAAAGGGACAAAGATAAAAATTATTGCAAATTTTCCATCAGAAATTGTATAAGCCATAATACAACGGGATGTCATATTTAAAGAAAATATTATTTAGAGATGAACATAAATTAAAAATTGATTTTCAGATAAACAAAAGCTGAGATAATTCATTAGCATTCCTGCCCTAAAAGAACCATTACAATAAATTTTTCAGGAGAAAGAAAAGATAGCAGATGGTAACTTATGTCTGCACAAAAAGATGAAAAGAGTCAGAAATGGTATGTGTGTAAATATGAAACATTTTGACTTCTTACTTATAATTTCCTTAGAAGTATTTTATTGTGATGTTTACAAACAGGTAAAACAAAAATGTAAGACATCAATAGCACAAAGGACTTTAGGTAGGAAATGAAACTTTGCTATTATAGGGATTTTATGTTATAGGTAATGTTCTATATATGAATTTGAAGATAAATTTTGATAAGGTACATAATATAAATCTGAGATTAATCAATGATAAATAAAACAAAGTATACCTCAGGAGCCAATCTTGGAAATAAATGCTCAATAAATCTAAAACACTAACAAATGCTCACGAATCTAAAATACAGCCAAAAAAAAAAAAAGGTCAAAAAAAAAGAAAAAGAGAGACAGAACAAAATGGGCATCTAGGAAATAAATATAAAGCAATATGAAGTATTCAAATCCAATGAATTAAAAGACCGACTATCAGAATAGATCGTGATTGTTAGACTAGTTTAAAATTTTTAACCATATTCTGATGACTGGAAATGCTCCTTATATATAAATACACAAATAGGTTAAAGTTAAACCATTGAAAAAGATATAAATGCTAAGATTAAGAGTTTTGTTGTGGTTATATTAACAGACACAACAGAATTCAAGGGATATCACTCATGAAAAAAAGGAATATTTTCTAATGAAAAGTGAAATCACCGAGAAACTAACCCATTCCTAAATGTTTATGCACCTAACAGAACTTCAGCTATGTGAGGCAAAAACTGATAGAACAGAAATGAGAAATATAAATAACAATCACAGTTAAAGATGTTAGCAATTTGGTTAAAGTAATGAATAGAAATGCTTTTACAGGAAAACAGAGAAGCATTTACAGGAAACTAAGAATACCCAATTGACTTGCTGAACCTAACTGATACGTATAATACACTCCAGCAACAACAGAAACACCTATATTTTTTAAAAAAAATTTGTGGAACTGTAATCAATAAAGCTCATATGCTATGAAATAAAGCAGTAAATTAAGGGTGAATGTTATGTAATTTATTTGCTCTAAAAATAATAGAATTGTGTTCAAAGCATTAGAAATTCAAAACAGAAAGATATCTGAAAAATTCACTAACACATTTCTTTTTTTTTTCTTTCTTTTCTTTTTTGTTTTTTGAGTTGGAGTCTCACTCAGTCGCCTAGACTAGAGTGCAGTGGCCGCTCCCAGCCACAGCAGCCTCGACCTGCTGGGCTCCGGCAATCCTTCCACCTCAGCCTTCCAAGTAGCCGGAATTACAGGCATGCGCTACCACGCCTGGCTAAATTTTTGATTTATTGTAGAGACGAAGTCTCGCTAACACATTTCTTAATAAACTTTGGGTCAAAAATAAATCATTAAACAAATTTTAAAAAATAACATGAATGAAGTAAAAATAAAAACACATTTTTTGCAGCATCAAAATGAATTAGATGCTGCAGAACAGTCATTAAAAAGAAATGTATAGCTTTGAGTGATATAATTATGTTAGAGAAGAAAGCCCAAAAGCAATAATAAAAGTTTCATCATAAAATAGAAAACTCAAAATAGGAAATTCAGACTAAAGTAAAGGGACAGAAAGAAATAATAAATACAAAAGCAGAAATCAACAAAAGGAAACATTTTTTAAAAATGAAAACAAAGGGCTTTTTAATAAATGAAATTAATTACGTGAAATAGAGAAGATAAACTAACAATATCAGGAATGAAAGAAGTGTTATAACAGTAGATCCTACAGAGAATTAAATATTAACAAAAATATTATCAAGAGTGTTATTACAATGTGTTTAACTTCTTTATTAAAATGCACAATAAATAGATATATAATTTTATCAAATTACATAAAATATAATTTATTCAATTTTTAAATCTAGAAAATAAATTCTCAAAAGGAGAATGAAGAGAAATAATCTGAACTGGCTTTTTATTATAAAATTTGACCTCATAATTAAAGATCTTCCTATAGCTAAGTCTCCTGGACCCAAATGGCTTTACTGGAGAATTTCATCAAACATTTAAGAAAGAGCCAGGCTCGATGGCTCAGCCTGTAATCCTGCGCCTTTGGAAGGCTGAGGTGAGTGGATTGCCTGAGCCTGAGGGTTCAAGACCCGCCTGGGCCGGCGAGACCTAATCTCTACAATAAATAAATAAAAAAAAAAATAGCTGGGCGTGGTAGCACGCGCCTGTAATTCTGGATACTCGGAAGCTGAGCGGAAGATCGCC
>NW_007246528.1:160916-198132 GCF_000164805.1 Carlito syrichta
CAAAAAAAAAAAAAAAAAAAAAAAAAAATTTCAGAAAGAAACAACAATAATGTAAAACAATAGTCATGTTTAATTACACATGGAAATAATATTACATAAGATTTCAATATCCGTAATTTTTAGTGATGCTCATCTGTATTGTTGTTTGTTCACCTATTATCTGTGTTTTTTCGCAGGCTACAACAGCAGAGCTGCTGCTCTCCTTTCTTCTCGTTGCTGCTTGGTACACACCACAAATCACTGTGATGAAGTGATGATGTGACACTTTTCGGAAAAACTTTTCTGTGTCTTGCATTTTAAGAAAAACGGAAACTTAACTTGTTTCTCATATAAAGAAGAAATATAACTTCTAATTATATCTAGATGTGAATATACATTCACATACACAAACAAAACATAGGTAATTCTTCCTACATAAAATTTAGCAGGATTTTAAAAATCGTATTCATCAGGAAGCCAGTTAACAATATGAAAAGGTATGCAATAGAATGGGATTTACAATTTACCTTCAGTACATATACAGAGAACTAAAAACAAATGAGAGAATACATGTCATTTTATAAAAATATATACATGAAAATTGAGTATTGTTTACAAAAGACATCAGGCAAATGGCACACAAATACATGAAAAGCTAGTCACCCTCATTAGTAATCATTAAAGCAAAATAAAAACTTAAACCACACTAAGCTTCTACTACCCTCCCACCAGAATATTGAATAATAAATAGACTGACAATGCAAATATTGGTCAGGATATAAAGAATTGGATACTCTCATGTTTTTCTGATCATATTGTGTTTAGTTAAATCATTTTGAAAAAAATTGACATTTTTTACAAATTTAAGCATTTGAGTAAGCAATTTCCACTCCTAAGTTATAGACAACAAAAAATGTGTATACATAAGCACCAGAAGATATGTACAAGCACATTTATAGCAGCATTAGCTTTACGCTGCAAGCGACCTAGATGTCCACAAATCCTCTCAAACCCTGCTGCTGCTTTATCAACTTTGTTTATGTAATAAACAAAATTCTTTGTTGTCATTTCAAAAATGTTTACACATCTTCACCAGGAGTAAATTCTATACTTTTATCTCAAGAAACCATTTTCTTTACTTGTCCATAAGAAGCAACTCTTAGTCCATTCAAGTTATATCATGAGATTATAGTCATTCAGTCATATCTTTAGGCTTCACTTACAATTCTACTTCTCTTGCTATTTCCACCGCATCTGCTGTCATTTTATTCACTGAAGTCTTAAACCATTCAAAGTCATCCATGAAGATTGGAAACAACTTTTTCCAAACTCTTGTTAATGCTTATATTTTGACCTTCTTTCATGAATCACAAATGACCTTAATGACATCTAGAATGGTTAATCTTTTCCAGAAGGTTTTTAATTTATTTTACCAAGATCCATCAGAGGAATCCCTATTTGTGGCAGTTATAACCTTATGAAATGCATTTCTTAAACAATAAGACTTGAAAGTCCACACATCTTGTACTTTTTCATCAGAGCTCTTGGGTTACCAGCTGCATTGTCAACAAGCAGAAACATTTTTAAAGAAATATTGTTTTCTCAGCAGAAGTTCTCAGGAGTGGGCTTAAAATATTTAGTAAACCACGCTGAAAACAAATGTATTTTCATTCAGGTTTTGTTTAACTTACAGAGTATAGGCACAGAATATTCAGCATAATTCTTAAAGGCTGTAGGATTTTTAAAATGAACATTGACTTCACTTTAAAGTCATCAGCTGCTTTGGCCCCTGCTAAAAGAGTCAGCCTATCCTTTGAGGCTTTGAAGCTAGACCTCTCTGCATCTATAAAAATTCTTAGAAGGCCGTGCTCAGTGGCTCAGCCTGTAATCCCGCACTTTGGGAGGCTGAGGTGAGTGAATTGCCTGAGCCCACAGGTTCAAGACCCGCCTGGACAACTTGGCGAGACCTCATCTCTACCTCATCTCTACCTCATCTCATAAAAAAAAAAAAAAAAAATTAGCTGGGTGTGGTAGCGCGTGCCTGTAGTTCCAGCTACTTGGAAGGCTGAGCAGAAGGATGACCAGAGCTCAGCAAGTCGAGGCTGTGGTGGTCGGGAGCGGCCACTGCACTCCAGTCTGGGTGACAGAGTGAGACTCCAACTCAAAAAAAAAAAAAAAAAAATTCTTAGAAGACAATTTTTTCAGTAGAAAGCTGTTTTGTCTACATGGAAAATCTGTTTAGTGTAGCCACCTTCATCAATTATCTCAGTGAGATCTTCTGGATAACTTGATAACTTGATGTGACTTCCACATCAGCATTTCCTGCTTCACCTTGCACTTTTATGTTATGAAAACAGTCTTTTCATCAAACCTCATGAACCAATCTCTGCTATCTTCCAACTTCTCTTCTGCAGTTTCCTTACCTCTTTCAGCCTTCAGAGAATTGAACAGAGTTAGGGTCTTGCTCTGGATTAGCCTTTGCTTTAGAGGACTGTTGCGACTAACTTGATCTCTACTCAGACCATTAAAACTTTCTCCAGATCAGTAATAAGGCTGCTTTGGCTTTATTATTATTCATTTGTTCACTGTAATAGGGTTTTTAACTTCCTTCAATAAGTTTTGTTTGCATTCACAACATTGCCAAATATTTGGTGAAAGAGGATTGACTTTGACCTATTTCAGCTTTCCACATGCCTTCCTCATGAAACTTAATTATTTCTAGCTTTTGATTGCAAGTGAGAGACATGCAACTCTTTATTCACTTGAACAATTAAAGGACATTGTAGGGTTATTAATTGGTCAGATTTCAATATTGCTGTGTCTCAGGGAATAGGGAGGCCTCAGGAGAAGAAAGACAGGAATACCAGTTGGTGGAGCAGTCAGAACACACACAACATTTATCAAGTAAGTTTGTTGTGTTATATGGGAGCAAATCATAGTGCCTTAAAACAATCACAATAGTAACAGAAATGACTACTGATAACAGATCACCATAAAAGACATAAAGACATGAAGCAAGCACATCATGTTAAAAAATTGACACCAATAGGCTTGCTGGATTTGGTGCAAACCTTCTATCTGAAAACAAACAAAACAAAACACCATATCTGCAAAGCACAATAAAGTGAAGTATGATAAAATGATGTATGCTGGTAATAAGACTTTGAGGGATAGGATACCTGTAGGTTGCAACATGACAGTATAAATTATATCATTGTTTACAAAATGTTATTACTACCCTTGTATTTGTAAGTTACACCCACATATATCAAATAACTTCCAGAAAGCATAATGCATTCAATATTTATTGCTACATTATAATATGGAATATTGTTATTACACTATTTGGTAAAGATATAGAAGGGCAACTATTTAAGATCAATGAGATTTGTCTAAAATTTTTTCTCTAAAATAAGTCATTTTCTTTTTTCCCTCACTCAAAAACTCATATGCCTAATTTTTAAAATATATATATTTATACACATTTGTATTTGTCAATTATAGATCAATAAACTAATGGTAGAGAGAGAAAAATCAGACAGGTGGGGAAACCACATCATATAATTTTTTTTTTTTTTTTTTGAATTGGAGTCTCACTCTGTCGCCCAGACTGGAGTGCAGTGGCCGCTCCCGGCCACCGCAGCTTCGACCTGCTGGGCTCCGGTGATCCTTCCGCCTCAGCCTTCCGAGTAGCCGGAACTACAGGTGTGCACTACCACGCCCAGCTAATTTTTTGATTTATTGTAGAGATGAGGTCTCGCTGCCCAGGCAGGTCTCGAACCCGCGGGCTCAGGCAATCCACTCACCTCAGCCTCTCAAAGGCGCGGGATTACAGGCTGAGCCACCGAGCCCGGCTACATCATATAATTTTAATCAGTAAAAACTTCCTCAGAGGATAAAAATTAGGAGACTCATTTTACCTCCATGTGTGCACAAAAGAAATCTCCAGAATAGTATCTAGCACATGAAAAATATTCATTTTGGGGATTAATGAATAAATAGATGTATGGACCAATTCTCTCATAAGTGGAATAATTGATAGCCTGCCTATTCTATGGCCCTCTCTTACGTATAAATAAGAACTTGTTATCTGTCTCTATACTGAAGGATGCAAATGCAACTACCTGTCCACGAAGAATGTTTAACCCATAAGTGGATTTTCATCATCTCACAAACTAAACTTTGAGGATCAGAAATATTCCAGCCCCACACCTCTTTGGGCCACCCATGATAATTTAGCACAGCGCAATAGTCTTTGGGCTCACTGGACTCTTTTTGATGCCAGAATATGGGTCTTTTGGGGTATGGTGTCTGATCAGCCCATTGCCAATGATTCTGACCCTCTGGATCTGACAATTCCACAAAATAAACAGAATTTTTATGCAGATATTGAACGATGAAATCCTGCTTATCCTTGATGTTGATCACTAGCAGATGAGCCTCTATTCTAGAGCAGTTCTTTTCACTTGCATTCCAAGATTTTAATTCAGTAGAAATAAAGTAGCTGTCGGAACTAAACAGCTTTCAATTCTCTGGGCAGTAACCCCAGACTCTCTTCCACGGTCAGGTTTTCTTTCATACACACCAACACTTTTGTAGCCTTGCTTTCTTCAAGAAACTGAGAATGTTTTTGAAAGAAAATGATAAAAGCAATAAAGAACGAAGTTTCTAATAGCAGAGAAATTATCAGCAATGAGGCACAGAGCAGCTTGGGAAAACTAGGATTACTTTTGAGAAGGGTGGTTCTCTTTAGGGGACCTGCAGGAGAGTCTGAGTTGGTGCCAGAGGACTTGGATTCATTTTTGAATTTCACTTCACCATAAGTGATTTCCGAAGCCATATTAAGAAGAGACTTGCTTTCTTCAGAAAATCCATTTCATCCCTTTTATAAAACATCTCTCAGGCTCTAACATTACACAAAAAGCTGCCCCTATGTCATATTCCTAATTGATCAGTAAACTTGCTGCTTGTTGTAATGATGATCATGAGTAGTTTCTTTCACGTCAGTGCACCTTTATGATACCAAGTATGTAAGTAGAGAACCTATATAGCTATTATAGATTAGTCATCCAGGAATCACTTTCAAGACTCAAGCTCAGATCTACTTTGTCTTATAGTAGTATAGAAGCCTACAAATAACAGAAATCTAAACATCTAAGAATACGTTCAGCTGCATGCTTTCAAAACCCAGAAAATGTATATACAAAATTCTATTAATATTAACATTTACCTCTGTCATTTAATTATGTACTATATATCTATTTATTTTTAACTGTACTACGACTTATTACTCAAAAAATCTTATTGTTTGTAAACAGTCACTGTGCATTAGATTTCATTAGTTGAATTATCATAAGTTTTCCTTTTGGAAACAAATAATACAACACAAGCTAAGGTCAAACTTATTTTGCTGTTTTTATAAAGGATAAATAATAATAATATGCTATAATAATGTTACCCAAAAAGGAAACATATGTTAAATAAATGACAGACTATGTAATGTCTTCTTCATTATGAAACAGATCACTAGTGAAAGATAAATTGGTGGCTACAATTTTGTTATTGTAAAGTAATTCTGATACTACACTATTCCCATCACGATCTTTATTATAATATTACTGAATCTGAACCTAAACATAGTTTAAAATAAGTTTTCTAGAAGAAATGAAAAGAGATTTAATTTAGTCCCTGAAAAAATCTATTTCTATATACTCACAGATAATCTAAATTTACATAGTCAAGAAAAGTCTGTTTCTACTAATGACTAAATGATGATAATTATTTTTTATAAATGGAAAATATACAATTCATATCGAAAATGTCGTAAAAATACTTCTTGATGAAATTCTCATAGAGATTTCAAGAAATGTTTTTTAGCTAAAGCTGCCCAAACATGTACTAATGAAGATGGAGTAGAACACTGTCTAGGACATGTATTTTTGTGTTCTCACAAAGTTACCATAAAGCAAAAGAAAAACAAACAAAGAAATAGCAGTATTCTTTGTATGATACAGTTCTCTTTGGGGTTAGACACTTACTTTCAGCTAGGATAATCAAGTTGAATTTTAGCAAGGTTTGTTTGACTTTTATGTCATGTTAATGAAAAGATTAGATATGTTCCAAATTCCATTTTTTCTACTTTATCAGAGAAATTGTCCTTAGGTAGTTTTTCTTTGTTCTGTATTTTCAGTTGACCCTGCTCTATTCAGCCATGCACATCAGTTATTAAAATACTCCTTTTCTCAAAAAATAAGAGAGCAAAAAAATTCTTGTTTCATAACGTTTTCACTCCCACATCTCTCTCTTGCTAAAGACCTAATTATTTCTTTGACTGCAAATATGGTCAGTATATGAATTTTCTGCTTCTTTCTTACTTTCTAGTCCACTTTTAGGAAAATATCATGATATCTTCACCTTTCTTTCTACCTCTCCACATAATTTCACCTTCAAATTTATTTAAGTTATTATTTTGGATTTTCCCTGTGAGATTAATATCTGTAGTTATGGACATAATCAATGCTGTGCTCTATTGATAGGTGACATCTGAAAATTGACAAAATAAATAATATTTATGGTATTATAAGTATGGAAATATTGCTGATTACAGTGCTAATTCTGCTTCTTTGCTAATGTCAAGTAATGTAACATCTAGTCCATCAAAGAACATGTTCTCACTGGGGGTAGGGGCACGACGATCACCTAGAAGCAGCCAACTTGGACTTGTGCCTCAGTCATGGAACAATCCAAGGAAGAAAGAGACCCCAAGAAGTCGGAGCAGGTTGAAATGTAAGACACAGCCGGGCTTGGTGGCTCAGCCTGTAATCCCGCGCCTTTGGGAGGCTGAGGTGACTGGATTGCCTAAGCCCACGGGTTCGAGACCCGCCTGGGGCAGCGAGACCTCCTCTCTACAATAAATCAAAAAATTAGCCGGGCGTGGTAGCGCGTGCCTGTAATTCTGGCTACTCGGAAGGCTGAGGTGGAAGGATCGCCGGAGCCCAGCAGGCAAGGCTGCGGTGGCCAGGAGCCGCCACTGCACTCCAGTCTGGGCGACAGAGTGAGACTCCAACTCAAAAAAAATAAAAAAATAAAAAAAGAAATGTAAGACACACTCCACAACCCACAGAAAAACAGTGGGGCCCACAGAGAATAAAGAGGAGAAAGAACGAGCAGCCTATTCTGAAGTCAAGAAAGCACCCTTGCACTGCCTAGGTTGCATTGGAATCAGTAGCCTCTGAACTTAGGGCAATGATGAGTATAGGAAATTAGAAATTTGGCACTCCTACCACAGACTTCAGGGGCCTCCTGAACCTCACCACATGGGATATGGCCTAGATACTGCACAGGTGTGCACTGCAGGAACCCATGTGGAGCTATGCAACCATTCCAGCTCTGAACGTCTTCAGTTCATTCATCCTCTGAGAACTTGACCGCTGCAAGCTGCATTCTGTGGCCAGTTTCCAGGCCAGGAGAGAACAGGAAGCCCTGACACTTCCATTTGCCCCCAAGGACAAATTTTGCTGCTGGTAGTAGTTTCTGCCTTGGAAAAGCTGAAGAAAGAGACCCTGTTGCTGAAGGAATCTTTTGAGTTTTGAGTGTGAACTACTTGTGGCAAGGGAGGGGACCCAGGAGGAACCCAGTCATCCTGGCAACCCCTCTTTCCCTTCACGAACACTTTTGTGCAATAGACATCTCTGTCATTCCTGCAACATTGTCACAGAAGTCGGGTGATGTCTCCCTCCTCTGGATTCCCACTGGCTTAGCCAATTGCACGCACAGGTGAGGAGCCAGAGGCAGCCCAGGCAAACCTAGCCTGTGGGACAGAGTTGCTGCTGAATGAACGTTTGAGTTCAGAGCACAGAAAGCCTCCGGCAAGGTAGGAGAACTAGGAGGTTGCTCTGGAAAACCCTCTTTTCCTGTTTGAACTATTTTGTACAACAGAGGTGGCTCTGCCATTCCTGAAGCATTGCCAAAGAAGCAAAGGGAACCTCCCCTCACCCACCACTTCCCACTGGAACAGCAAATTGCACACACAGGTAGGAAACTGGAGTGTGGTATAGTCTGATCTAACCCTCCCTGACCAGCTTTCCTCTCCTACCCCCTCAAAAGTCTGGTACAAACAGGGAACTTTGGAAGTACTCATAGCCCCATACATTGTCGAGGTCGTCTGTGTACCTCCCTAGAACAACAAAGGCCAAGCAGAAAGCCCAAAGCCACCACCACAGTTGGCTATCTCCTGCAATTGCCACTTCCTGGTCAAAGGTTAACTGACACGATCCACTCCAACATCTGGGACAATAATACAGTTCTTGGGAAATTTTGTTCCCAGACCTCAGTTATCACCACTACCCAAGCCACCCCAGTCACACAATAGGCTCTGAGCCTTGTATGTAGCCAGTACAGCACTGCCACAGCTGGCAACTGAGAAAACCACAACACTAAGACAATCAAGGAAATCCTTCAGAGTCTACGTAATTCGCCTGACAACCCCATTAGAACTGATGTCTGCACCTGCTGCCGGGAAACCAGAGGACTGGTCATCTTGACTCAGTTCTACCTAATATTGCCCCCTTTACAAGAGGTAAGATCAAAGTTCATGTTACTGCACATCTTGCAAACTAATCCATAGTCTCTGGCATCAGAGAGCTTCTCTAGAGGGTTCTTCAGAGAGGTTGGTGACAAGTTCTCTTTAGAATTCTATCCTTGTGCCTTCACATCACCAGATCTCTTGCAGAAAGCCTTTAGCACCAGTAAAACTGTGGCAGCCTCATAGGACAGCTAGAACCAGAAGAGCAGCAGGACACACAGTGGTCAAGCCCTCACAGATTACTACTCCCAAGGGAAGGGGGAGTGCACCACAACAGGGAAGCACTTCATGCAACCAAAAATGAACAAAGACCTCAGTGCTTCTCACTGGAAGTTTCACCAACCTCCTTCATCAGGCAGGGCTGAGGCATTAGCCCTCTATAAGGACACAGCATATAACAACCTGCTCCAATTGCAACTAGTTTTCACCCACGAGTTCCTCTTCATGGCCCGAAGCCTCAAAGGTTCAATGCCAAAGAAAGTACTGGGAAGAACAAAGAGCACATCACACCAATGGACAGCAAGATAAACTTCATTAATCCTCTGACAGTCTATAACCACAAGAGACATTAAAGCTGCACACATACCCAATACTTACTATTACAGACAACATCTGAGAAAATCAGCACAAAAAGATTCTCTACAACCAAGGAAATACATTCACTGAGAGCAGCAATAGCCAAAGCTAGATAAGCATAAAGTATACACATTAAAGTCACAACCATAAGGGAAAAATAACAACAACAACAAAAGCAAACAAAATAACCAGAAGTTGAATTAATAATCAACAATAATAATAAGAAATCTATTCAAATGAGAAAGAACCAGAAAAATAATCCTGGGAATATCAAAAACCAGGTTTTCAACTCTCCCAAAAGACCACACTAACTCTATGGCAATGGATCTGAACCAAAATGAAATCTTTGACATTTCAGAGATAGAATTCAAAAGGTTGATTATAAAATTGCTCAATGAGACCCAAGGGAAAGTTGAAAATCAATATAAAAAAAAAAAAAATTTCAGGACATAAATGAAAAATTCTCAAAATAAATAAATACTTTTAAAAACTATGAACTTATAGAAATAAAAAACTCACTTAGTGGAGTACAAAATGTGGTGGAAAGTTTTAAAAGTAGACTGGACCAGGTAGAAGAAAAGATCTCAGAACTTAAAGATAAGGCTTTGAATTAACTTAGTCAGACAACAATAAAGGAAAGTAATCAAGAGGATGGAACAAAGTCCCCTAGAAACTTGGGATTATGTAAAATGTCCAAAACTAAGAATCATACATGTTCCTGAGGAAGAAGAGAAAGCAACAGATTTGGAAAACCCATTTGAAAGAATCAATTGAGGAAAACTTCTCTGACCTTCCAAGAAATGTAAACATCCAGAACTACCAGAATATTCATTGTGAAAAAAGATAATTGACAAGGCATATGGCCATCAGATTATGCAAAGTTAATGTGAAGGAACGAATTCTAAGAGCAGTGAGACAAAAGGATCCAATAATTTATAACAGTAAACTTATCACACTAGCAGTAGACTTCTCAGAAAAAATCCTACAAGCCAGAAGTGATTAGGGTCCTATCTTTAACATTCTCATACATAATAAAAAGGATTTTGTATCCTGTAAAAGTAAGTTTCATAAATATAGGAAAAATAAAGTCTTTCTCAGACAAGCAAATACTGAGGGAATTTTTCACTACTAGACCAGATTATAAGAAATATGCAAAGGAGTTTTAAGTATTGAAATGAATGGTAAAAACACACCAGTAGAAAAGCAGTGGAAAATGTAATGCTCACAGGGATTATAGAACACCAACACAGGATAACTAGAGCTGAGAGAGAGAGAGAGAGAGAGAGAGAGAGAGAGAGAGAGAGAGAGAATGAAGGAGCAATCAGGTAACAATCAACATGATGTATGGAGCAGTATCTTACATATAATTACTAATACTGAATGTAAATGGTCTCAATGTCCTATTTAAAAGATCTAGATTGACAGAGTGTATTTAAAAAGAAAATACAATCCAAATATTTACTTTCTTAAAGAGACCCACTAAGCATACTAAAATTTTTATAGACTCAAGGTAAAGGGGTAGAAAAATATATTTCCTGCAAATGGAAATCAAAACCAAGCAGGAGTAGCCACTTTCATATCAGATAAAACAGACTTTAAATTAACAACTATGAAAAAGACAAGATTATTATATAAAGATAAAGAGACCAATTCAACCAAAAGATATCATAGTTTTAAATATATATGCACCTAACACCAGAACTCCCAGCTTTATAAGACAAATTCTACTAGGCCTAAGGCAAAAGACTAAAAGCAATACAATAAGTGGGAGACTTCAACACTCCACTGACAGCAATAGATAAATCATCAAAGCAAAAAGTCAACAAAGAAATACTGGAGCTAAACCGGACCCTAGAGTAAATGGACCTAACAGAAATCTATAGAACATTCTACCCTAAAACTACAGAATATACATTTTTCTCATTAGCACATGGAACATTCTTCAAGATAGATCATATAATAGGTCACAAAACTAGTCTCAATACATTCAAACAAATAAAAATCATATAAGCACCTTCTTTGACCAGAGTGAAATAAAACTAGTAATCAACTTCAAGAGGAACTCTTAAAGCTAAGCAAATATGTGTAAATAAAAAAATCTGCTCCTGAATGATCTTTGAGTCAACAATGAAATCAATATAGACATTTAAAAATTCTTTGAAATGAATGACAACAGTGACACAAGTTATCGAAACCTATGAGACACAGCCAAAACTGTACTCACAGACAAATTTATAGCACTTAAAGCCAACATTTAAAAGACTGAAAAATCACATACTGACAACCTAACTTCACACCTCAAGGAACTAGAAAAACACAAGAAAACCAAGCCCAAAGCTAGCAGAAGGAAATTAATATCAAAGATCAGAGCAAAACTGAATGAAATTGAAACAAAAAATTAATAGGATTAATGAAGCAAAAAGTTGCTTCTTTGAAAACATATACAAAATTAATAGATCACTAACCAGATTAAAAAAACAAGAGAGACAATTCAAATTAGTTCAATCAGAAATGAAGACTGACAAAGTGAGGCCCAAACTTTACCTACACAATGACCATTTGTATACCTAATCCTGAATTGTACCCCACAACTTAAAAATAAAAAAATAATAATAACGAAGACTGAGACACTAGAACTGATACTATGGAGATCCAAAGATCATTTGAGATTGTTATGAACACCTCTATGCAAACAAACTAAACAACCTAGAGGAAACGGATAGATTCTTGGAAATATGCAACCCCCCAAACTTAAATCGGGAAGAAATAGAAATCCTGGGCCAACCAATTATAAGTAACAAGACTGAATCAGTAATTAAGTATCCCAGCAAAAAAAAGAAAAAAGAAGAAAAAGAGAAAGGAAAAAAGAAAAGAAAAGAAAAAAGAAAAGAAAAGAAAATATCCAGGGTCTGACAAACTCCCACTGATTTCTATAAGACTTTAAGAGGAAAACTAGTACTCATTTTACTGAAGTCATCCAACAAAGGAAAAGGGTGAATCCTTCCTCACTCATTCCATGAAGACAGTATCACCCTAATACCAAAGCCAGGAAAAGACACAACAAAAAAGAAAACTACAGACCAAATCTCTGATTGAACATAGATGCAAAATTCCTCAATAAAATGCTAACAAACCAAATTCAACAGCACATCAAAAAAATAATCCACCACCATCAAATGGGTTATATCCCAGGGATGCATGAATGATTCAACATATGCAAGTCAATAAATATGATCCACCACATAAACAGAATTAAAAACAAAAGCCATATGATCATTTCAATAGATGCAGAAAAGCATTTGGTAAAATCCACCCTTTCTTTTTTTCCTTTTTTGATATATAAAAAATCAATCTTATTTATCTTAGCAATGAACAAGCAAGCAAGCAAATAAATTCATTTGCAATAGTATAAAGAATAAGATACTTAGACATAAGCTTAACTAGAACATTCAGAACCTGTATACTAAAACCTATAAAACCTCTCAAAGATATTTTTAATAAAATCAAAATAAATAGAAGAATATACCATGTTCATCAATTGAAAGACTCACTATTTTTTTTTTTTAATTTATTTTAAATATGTGAGGTACAATTCAGGAATAGGTATACAAGTGTTCATCAGACAGGTAAAGTTTGGGCCTCCCTTTGGTACCTGCTTTGCCTGGCCTGAGCTCAAGTACCCTTATTAATGTTATCCCCTCAACCTGGAAGTTTCCAGCTGCTGCCAATCACTTTCTTATTGTATTATGGCAAATGTTCAGGGTCTGCTTATGAGTGAGAACATGTGGTACCCAGTTCTTTGTTTCTGTGATAAATCACTTAGTAGTATAGACTCTAAATCCTTCCAAGTTGCTGTGAAGTCAACATGATTTTGTTGAACACCATTTTGTTCTTCTTTAGGACTGCATAGTATTCCATCATGTATATGTACCACATTTTAAAAATCCAGTCCAATTTCAATGGACAGCACAGTTAGTTCCATTTTTGGGGTTTTTATTATTATTATTATAAATAGTGCTGCAATAAACATGTGTGTGCAGGTATCTTTTTTGTGGAGTGATTTAAGTTCCTCTAGGTATATTCACAGAAGGGGGATTGCTGGGTTGTAAGGAAAGTCAATTTCTAGTTCTTGCAGGAATTGTCAAACTGTTTTCCATACAGGGTGAACTACTTTGCATTTCTACCAACAGTATAGAAGCATTCCTTTTTCTCCTCATTCTCATCAGCATCTGTTGTTTTTTGTTTTATTAATGATGACCATTCTTATAAATCCATAATTTCTTAATGCTAAAAATCCTTAACAAAATAGGAATAGAAAGAAAATTCCTCAAGATAATAAAAGCCATAAATGACAAACCCAGCATCATCCTGAATTGGGAAGAGTTCAAAGTATTCTCACTCAGAGTTGAAACAAAGGAAGGATACCCACTTTCACCACCTTGAATCAACATAATACTAAAAGTCCTAGCCAGAGCAATAAGGTAAGAGAAATCAATAAAGGGCATCCAATTTGGAAAAAAGAAAACCAAACTATTTCTGTATGCTAATAATATGATCTTATACTTAGACAATCCTAAAGACCCCCCAAAACTCTTGGACGTGATAAATAATTCAGGAAAGTCTCAGGATAAAAAAACCAACACACAATAATTATTAGCACTGCTATACACCTATAATAAGCTGATAATAAAATCAGTAACTCAATTTTATTTACAATAGCAGTCAAAAAGATAAAATACCTAGGAATATATTTAATCAAGAATGTGAACGATTCTTACAAGGAAAACTACAAAACACTAATGAAATACATTATGCAGGACATAAATGGAAGCCGGGCTCGGTGGCTCAGTCGGTAATCCCGCATCTTTGGGAGGCTGAGGCGAGTGGATTGCCTGAGCCCGCGGGTTCGAGACCCGCCTGGGCAACTTGGCGAGACCTCATCTCTACAATAAATCAAAATGAGCCAGGCGTGGTAGCGTGCGCCTGTAGTTCCAGCTACTCGGAAGGCTGAGGCGGAAGGATCACCGGAGCCCAGCAGGTCGAGGCTGCAGTGGCTGGGAGCGGCCACTGTACTCCAATCTGGGTGACAGAGTGAGACTCCAACTCAAAAAAATAAAATAAAATAAATGGGAAAACATCCCATGCTTACGGATCAGAAGAGTCAACATTGTTGAAATGACTATACTACCCAAAGGAATCTAACGATTTGTTGCAATGTCTATCAAACTACCAATGTCATTTTTCACAAAACTTGAAAAAAAAGAATTCTAAAATTCATATAAAACATGAAAAAAAGTCAGAATAATCAAAGCAATCATAAGCAAAAAGAACAAAGCTGGAGGCATCACATTACCTGACTACAACCTATACTACAAGTCTGTAGTAAACAAAACAATATGGCACTAGTATAAGGGAAGACACATAGACCAATGGAACAGAATAGAGAACCCCAAAATAAACACAAATACCTATATCCAACTGAACTTTGACAAAGCAGACAAAAATGCACCCCGAAAAAGGACACCCTATTCAAAAAATGGTGCTAGGAATATTGGATAGATAGCTATATGTAGAAAAATGAAACTGAATCCCTATCTCTTACCGTATACACCAACTAACTCAAGATGAATTAAAGACTTAAATGTCAGATCTGAAGCCTTAAAAGTCCTAAGTAAAAAGCTAGGAGAAACTCTTCTGGACATTGGCCTGGGCACGTAATGTATGTCTAAGGCCCCCAAATTAAATGAAGCACAAGCAAAAGCAAAGTGGTAAGCAATTAAACTAAAAAGCTTCTGCTCAGCAAAAGAAATAATCTACAGAGTAAATAGGCAACCTACAGAATGGAAGAATATATTTACAAATCATACATACAATCAAGGACTAGTATCCAGAATCTACCAAGAACTCAAACAAATCAGCAAGAAAAAAGAAAATACCCCCATGAGAAAGTGGGCAAATGACATGAGGAGACATCTCGCCGTCCCCCCTCCCCCCGCAAAAGGATATACAAATGGCCAGCAAACATCTGGAAAAATGCTCATCACTCATTATCAGGGAAATGCAAATTAGTGACACAATGAGATACCACTCACTTTACACCAGTCAGTCAGAATGGCCCCTATTAAAAAGTCAACAAACAATAGATGTTGATGCAGTGGAAAGGATCACTTATATACTGTTGGTGGGACTGTAAATGAGTACAACTCCTTTGGAAATTGGTATGGAGATTTCTCAAAAAACTAAAAGTGGGATTTTATTCAGCAATCTTACTACTTGTTATTTTTCCAAATAGACAGATGTCAGCATACAAAAAACACACCTGGATTTATATATTTATTACAGCAAAATTCATAATTGCTGAAGTATGGAATCAACTGCGTGCGCACACACACACACACACACACACACACACGTACAATGACATACTAGTTAGCCATTAAAAAAATGAAATAATATCTTTGGCAGCAACTTGGATGGAACTAGAGAGCATCAGCCTAAGTAAAGTAACACAGAAACAGGAATCCAAATACCACATGTTCTCACTTATAAATGGAGCCTAACTAATGATCTGCAAAACCATATAGAATGATACAATGGGCATTGAAGATTCAGAAGGGGAAAGATGAAAAGGATGGGAAGGATGAAAAATTATTTATCAGGTACAATATGTACAGGTCAGCATGGTGAGTACACTTAAAGCCCAAATTTTTTCACCATTATGTAATGCACTCATGTAATCAAAAATCGTTTATACTCCCTAAAGATATTTTTTAAAAAATAAGAAAATGTTATAACCATGTATAGCTTGTATAGTTCCCTGGTAACTCAAATATTCATTTTATTTTTATATTTGCACCATGACTTTTTTCAAGTTCCTCTTCCAGATTAAAAAGATTCTCCAGTATTTTGTTTTAATGTTTTAAAAATGTTATATACCTCCTTTTCTATATCAACAATAGTTTCTAGTGCTTGCTCATTTTCTTTGTGGATTGAAATCATGACTTTCTTCTTAAATATACCTTTTTTGAAAATCCACCAATTTTCTGTTTAACGTTGTACTTCTTGTTTTCTAGGTCAATTTCAGAGTGTCATCTTGAGAGATCTCTCTTCACTAGACTTTCCTTCTGATTTCACTTTTTGTTCCCCTACTTGAAAAGACACTTCCCTAAAAAAGATGAGTTCCAAAACTTTGAGTCCTTAGATATCTGAGAAAAGCAAATTGAAAGCCTGACTGTTTACAGACTTTAAGCTAACAATAATTCTTTCTGACAATATCTAAAGCTATATTTCAGCATGTACTGCAGACTGTACTTTAGCATCTAATACTGCTGATGAATAATAAAATTCCAGTTGAGTTTTTATACCTTTTCTGGAAAATATTTAGATTTTTTTGGTCTTGATTCTTTCTCTGAAAATCTTATGGTCCTCTTTTAGCCAAATCTAAAACACATTTTTAAATTTTGTTGTTTAATCATTCAGAAGTACTTGCCAGACTTTAGCACCACATTTTTACTGACAATTTTATTCTATTGACTTTTAGGGTAACATACTCCATTAAGATAATGGAACTATCAAATCCTCAGTCCCTTAGGCACTTATGCCTCTTTATTTTAAGGTAGCTTCACCAAACAATTTTGAAAATGGCAAAATACTATTGAGATAGTATTACTCATTGCTTGATCTTGGGAAATAAGCCAGAATTTAGTTTCCAAAGGCTTCCAACATCAAACAAAGTCTTGACATTTACTAGATTGTACTTTAAAAATTTTTTTCCACTTTTTCTTTTGGGCAGAAACCCCTGATAACTCTGCCACAGATGGGTTGCTGATGCTAGGGGAGTTTTCTCAATGTCTCAGTATTTGGAGGAAAGCTTGCATAAATGCGAAACGCAAAGGCTTTCATAACCTGATAGAGTAACATTTTCCAGTTTTTCCTGAAATTTTGACAGAGAAAAAAAAAATTGCCGGAGTATTACATCTTAGGTTGGGTTTCCCCAGAATCAGATCCTGGGAAAAGGATTGGTTTACTTGGATGCCAATTCAGAATAACATTTGTTGAAAATGAGAAGTAAGATAGGGACAAAGAAAAAAAAAAAAGTTAATTAAGTGTGTTATCAAGTAAGTTACCATTGAGGGTAATTGAAAAGTAATTAGAACTGGAGAACTTTGAGAGCCAGTAAAGAAAACAGGCTTCAGAAGTAATGAAAGTGCTACTGTATTTACAAACCAATTTCCATCAATCATTGAATAGGAACTGTTCCCATCTTCAGGAAGAGGGAGAGTTCTTCCTCAACACTTTTGGCCTTTTGTGAGTTTGTGAAATGTGGTCTATGGGGCTTCATGTACACTTTGCCTATAAACAAAGAGAAACAGATGCTGGCAGTTGGGGATTCAATAGTTTCTCACTGTAAAGATATTGCAGAGGAATGAGCAACATCTAACTGCACACTGGGATAAAGACAGACATGTAGGAGTGATAATAGTTCAATGAAATAATATAGGAGCTTTTGACTGTTTTAACAATCCCTGCTTCTCAAATAACTCATTTTCCTGGACTTTAGTCATGCCAGTTCTCCTGCTTGTCTTTTTTCCTCCTAGGCCACTAAGTTCTTGAATATTCAATGATTCTTCTATCCATCTTTTAGATATTTTCCCCTAGACACTCTTTATTCTCACTCTATATACTACACTTAGAGAAGATGATATATTTCTATTGTCTTAAGATTTACTTGGTATAGCAAGAGAATTATCACAGCAAGAATCAATTCGCCTGAAATCCAGACCCATAGATCTAAAATATTACTACGATTTTTCACTTGAATAGCTTACTGGCACCTCCAACTAAACTTCACAGATATTAAAGTCATCACATTAAAATAAATATTCACCCCTTTATGAATCTCTAATTCCATATATATTTGTCAAAACCATATATATATAGGTTTGCCAAATAAAATACAGAATGCCCAGTTAAATTTGAATTTCAGAGAAACAATGAATAATTTTGTATAAGTATACTTTAAATAGTGCAGAAGGCATACATAAACTTAAAAGTTGTTAATTGTATTTTCTGAAATTTAAATTTAACTGAATATCCTACTTTTAAAAAATAAATCAGGCAACCCTACATTGATAGTTTCGTGGTTTCTGGTTCCTGTTTTTTTCTGCCTTTACATCAAGTCAATCACCAAACACTTCTGTATTTTTTTTCTAAATTATTTCCCAGTCTGTTTTGTATTTCTATAGTTCTGTTACCACTACTTTTGTTATAACAGTTCCAATCTCTGCCTCAATTTCTTAGTTCCCTAATTTAAATTTCTGTTTTCTTTCTCCAAAGTGCTGCCAAAATTAACTCAAATTTGATCATGTGACTTCCTTGAATGATGTCGTCCTATGATTTCTAATTATATCTAAATGCTAAGTAAAATCCCTACATTTGGCTTATCTAGCTCTTTATGATGCATTCTCCCACTCCGTATCTAACCTTATCTCATGTTAATTCCTTCATCACAAATTGTGTTGAAAACACAGTGAACATCTTTTAATTTGTCAAGAAGGACACATTCTCTCCTGATTCCAGGACTTTATATATATATATCAGTTTCTCAATGAATCTTTCTCTGTTTGATCATACTAGGGTAGTTTTTCTACCACAAATTTCTTAACTGTGTACTTCATTTTTTGTCTCATTTGTAATTACTAATTTAATGCCTTTATTTTCTTATAGAGAACAAAGTCCACAAGCATATGGGTTATTTTTTTTTTTCACTTATTGATCAACACATCTAAATAAGTCTATGTGGTATGGACAAATGAATAATCATTATATTGAATGCTACTAATAAAATCTAACTATATCTCTTAACTGACATTTTCCTGCATCAGAATAACTCTTACCTTTTTTTACAGAGTCTATGTTGGTCAGTAAACTTCCAAAAATGCCACCTTTTAATCTGTCCTAAGGCATTCAATACCGTTTAGAAAAGTATCTAAAAGTGTGAACGGTCTATTTTAGGCTATCTATTTTAATATAATTTTTAAAAAGTATCTTCAAATAGACCGAAAGGAATTATTGCATCATTAATCTAAATTTTAATCAGGTGTGAACTAGGAGTTAAAATGGAGGATGTCAAATAGAATAATTATAAAAAGAGATGGGCAGAAGCAATTAAGAAGCCAAAGCTAGCCGGGCTCCGTGGCTCAGCCTGTAATCCCGCGCCTTTGGGAGGCTGAGGTGAGTGGATTGCCTGAACCCGCAGGTTCGAGACCCACCTGGGCAGCGAGACCCCATCTCTACAATAAATCAAAAAATCAGCTGGGCGTGGTAGCACATGCCTGTAATTCCGGCTACTTGGAAGGCTGAGGCGGAAGGATCGCCGGAGCCCAGCAGTTCGAGGCTGCGGTGGCCGGGAGCAGCCACTGCACTCCAGTCTGGGCGACAGAGTGAGACTCCAACTCAAAAAACAAAAAGAAGCCAAAGCTAGAGTTGAATAATGAAGGTACACAAGAGTGATAGTTTAAGACTGATTTTGCTTGTACTGATAGCCATACACCATGCCTCTTTGTTGGTATTTTGCCATTGTTCTAAGTGTAAAGCTAGTGAGAGAATATTAGAGCAGTCAGCCATTACAGAAGACATGCTCTGGGCTTCTGACAACAAATACTTTCTACTTTTGTAATTAATTTTGACAAGTTTTTAATCTAAAATTTTAATACCTTGATTTAACTTAATAATTTAATAATGTTGCTAAATTATCTTCTCTCTCCAAAATATAGTCTAAGTTCCTTTAAAACAAAGATTTTCTTTTATGTGATAAAATCTTCATGCTATGTAAGTCATAGGAGTTTCACAAGCATATGTAAATATTTGTTTGACTATTATACATGCTTTAATAACTAAAGAATGCTCAGTTCAAGAAAGAAAAATCACTTTAAGAAAGGGAGGGATTACTAGGCAGGGTACAGAGAATTTTTAGGGCAATGACAATATTTTTGTATGACAATTTCATGAATATATTTCATTATATATTTGTCCAAGCCGGTAGAATGTACAGCATCAAGAACAAACTCTAATGCAAAATATAAACTTTGGGTGATGATGATGTGTCTATGTAGGGTCAGCATTCATAACAATTGCACCACTCTGGTGGGGATTTTGATAATGGGGGCAACTATGCATATGTGGGGAGAAGGGTATATGGGAAATCTCCAAATCTTCCTTTTAATTTTGCTGTGATCCTAAAACTGCTCAAAAAATAAAGTCTTTGATAACAAATTACTTTAATTATTTCAAACGGATATAATTATTATGAAGTATCAAATACTTATGATGATTAGTCCAAGGTATCAGATACTTATGCAATTAATGGAAAGTCCTAAAAGGTATGCCACTGGATCCTTAGAGTTAAGATGACACCACTTAGAAGTTGAGATCCAGAAGTTAGAGAATGCTGGTGATTCCACCTTTGTTGCCCTAAACTGCCTTTCATTCCTACCAAGCCGGGGAATGGTTACTTGCATTCTAAATCCAGCTGCTGTGTAAAATTTAGGTCTAATTTGCACTTGCAAATCACAATCTCATTGTCAACTTCAACAATGGTAAAGTTGCCTCTGACTCACATCTGCTTTTAAATCTCATGCAAATGCACTTTCTTTGCAGACCAATTTTGCATACAGAATCCTAGGAGAAAGGTTATCTAAAAAATGCATCTCTAACTGGAAGAGAATGGAAGTGAGATTGAGAAAGCCAGTTCACATTAACATTCTCCCCACTCTCTCTTTCCTCCTCCCTGTTAGACTGCATGTTTTGTTGACCCAGTAAGATTCAGTTTCTTTGAACAAAAACTTGTGGTTAAAAGAATGAAAGGCCACATATTAAGATAAATATATTTGCGAAAGATATGTCTAATAAAATACTATTATCCAAATTATAAAAAGAACTCTTAAAACTAAACTATAAGAAAATGTACAACTGAACTTAGCAAAACTGAGTGAAAGCTCTAAGCAGATACCTCATCAAACACAATATATAGATGACAAGAATATTAAGCATGTAAAATGACACATGCTCAATATCATATGCCATCGGGGAACTGCAAATTAAAACGATAATGAACTATCACTACATACATATTAGAGTGGCAGACTCCAAACACTAACAATGCCAAATGCTGGCAGAGATGTGGAGCAACAGGAACTTTCATTCATTGCTCGTGGCAACGAAAAATGGTACAGCCACTTTGGAAGACAGTTTAGCAGTTTCTTACAAAGCTAAACATACATTCTAGAAATTTTGTTTTTTGATATTTGCCCAAGGAAGTTGAAAACTTTCAGCTTTCGAAGAAGTTGAAAATGTCTGCACATGGACATTTATAGTGGTTTTATTCATAACTGCCAAGACTTGGGAGCAACAAGATGCCCTTCAATAGGTAAAGGAATAAATAAACTATGGTACATCCAGACAATAGAATATTATTTAACACTAAAAAGCATGAACTCTCAAGCCATGCAAAGACAGAAAGGAAGTTTAAATGTTTTTTATTAAGCAAAAAAATCCAATATTAAAAGGCTACATATCATATTGTTCCAACTACATGACATTCTAGGAAAGACAGAACTGTGGAGAGAGTGAAAAGATCAGTGGTTCCCAACGATCAGAAAAGAGGGAGTGACAAAGGAGCAGAGCACAAAGGAGTTTTAGGACAGTGAAAATACAGTCTGATATTATAATAATGGATACATGCCATTATACATCACCAACTGTGAACCCGAATGTAAACTATGGATCGTTTAGATGATAAGAATATTTCAATGTAGGTTTATCAACCATAATAAATGTACTGGTGTGGGATGTTGATGGTAGGAGAGGTTGTGTATCTATGGGAATAGGGGTTATATGAAAATTCTCTACTTTCTGCTCCGTTTTGCTGTCAAATAAAGAGCTTTTAAAAATACAGTCTATTAATTTAAAAATGAAACACTGTGAAAAGAACACCAAATGTAAGCCTGATGATTAAATAACTAGAGAGATTTGCCTTAAGGATGACAATTAAAGATGACAGAATTCAGTACAATTTTATGGAATGTCATTGTGTTGAACAAAGAAGGTAGACAATTGACATCTAAACATAGATTAAGAAGTGCAATAAAATCAAACATCATCTATCCTGTATTTTCTTTAGAGATCTTATTGGTGATCTATTCAAAGTCATGCCAGTTCTGTCTTATATACATTCTTATCTAATCACTGATTTCTTGGTTGAATTAATTATTGTGAGTTTAAGAATCAACATTGGTTTCTGTAATATAAGTCAATATAATTACAGATAAATTGTATTTCTTTTTTTTTTTTTTTGAGTTGGAGTCTCACTCTGTTGCCCAGACTGGAGGGCAGTGGCTGCTCCCGGCCACCGCAGCCTCGACTGCTGGGGTCCGGCGATCCTTCCGCCTCAGCCTTCCAAATAACTGGAATTACAGGCATGCGCTACCATGCCCGACTGACTTTTTGATTTATTGTAGAGATGAGGTCTCGCTGCCCAGGCAGGTCTCGAACCTGCAGGCTCAGGCAATCCACTCACCTCAGCCTCCCAAAGGCGGGGGATTACAGGCTGAGCCACCGAGCCCAGCCTAAATTATATTTCAATATTACTGTCTTAATTGGTTTTGGCTGTTATGACTAAGTACCATAGATTGAGTGGCTTATAATCAACAGAAATATGTTGCTCACAGTTCCAGAGGGTGAAAGTTCGATATCAGAGTACCAACGTGGTCGATTCTGGTAAAGATTCTCTTCTGAGCTGCAGACTGTCAACTTTTCCTTGCATCCTTACAAGGTGGATAGCGATTGAGTTGGCTTTCTGGTCTTGCTTTTAAGGACACTAATCTCATTCAAGAGGGCTCCATCCTCATGACCTAATTACTTCACCATCTTGAAATAGTATCACATTAAAGATTAGATTTCAACATACAAATTTTGAGGAGGCATAAACACTCAGGTCATAATAATTACTTTCTAGAAAATGAAATAATGCCTGATTAAATACTGGTAAACTACTACATTTTGATTACTTTTAATTTGGTGACTTTGATATTAACATGAATAGGGGTATAATTGTATCAAAGAATTATGAAAAGCAGCTTTGGTAGGACCCAGTAATGTCTGCTTTTTTTTGGCTCATGGTTTAGATTTTATCTGTGCTGCTCATTTGCCTTGCTGCAATGAGCAGATTTTAAGTAGGAGTTTCTTTTCTTTGCATTTAAAGCAACTCAGTTGTGGAAAAATATTGTTCATGTGAGCCAATTGATTTTGTTAAAAGCCAAAGAAAATTTAGAAATAGTTTGTATATGGATTGAATGATTATGAAAAATAAAGAGCAAAAATACAATATTATTTTTGTATAAACTGTTATAGATTGAAGAATCAAGTGCTCCCCCTAATCTGTTAATGTGATCCTCAGTTCATGTAACTAACACATTGATATTTTGTATAGATATCTGTATTATTGTTTTAAGATTCAACAGCAGACATTCACAACTAAATATCATTTGTGATAAGCAATGCTAATAACACAAACTTTAATTTTGGGTAGTGTCTGTTTAAGACTACCTCTTGTGATACATAAATGTTTGTATTTATTTTCCTTAAATCTCAATGATTCATCATCATCTGAATTAGCTGCACCAGGTCAATCTTCCTTTTATTATGTTTGATCTTACTAGAAGGCTCATATTTACAGATCTTAACTGAGATTCTTTCTAGAAAGCATCTTCTGATATTCTCTTATTTGTGACCAATCCTTTTTTCAATGTATAGTTTCCTTGTTATAACAAAAAATAACTCAAAACAATAGAAATAAAATGATAGACACATAAATATGTCACAAAGTTGATGTTTTCTCATTGACTTTTAAGAATTTTTATCATTTAAAAAAAACTATTATAGATTATGTCATGGAGGCCTGAAATACCAGACAATGACTATATTTCACCAAAAACTTGATGAGAGGTAAGCAATCATGATCCAGTAGTTTTAAAAAAGTAGCTCAGCTGTATTCAGAGGAATCTCTAAATTACCAGTGAGGATACAGTAAGAGATATCACAGAAACACAGTCTGGAAAAAGGTTAGAATACTATGGTTTTAAGAGGTAAAAAGTGTTGCTCTGGAAGTTTCCAGAAGCTAGGCATCATTCAAGTGGTGAATTTATAGCTATAAATAAAGTGGTCTGTCCCCTAAGTTTCTCTTAACTGCTGTGTGCACAGTGCCACCAACAGGAAAGACATGTACCATCAAATAATGATGTGTTTAAAATTCAAAGGAAAACCACTGACTTTCAGTAATCTTGAAGACTATAATACGAATTGTCAGCTGCTGTAGCATATCTCTGAGACATTCTAATCCTGACTACTAATGTTACTGTTTAAGTAAATTTATTCTGCTTTTTCTCTCATCTGGAGCAACATTATTATATAATTAAGTTATGTTGCAATGATAATGATATTCAAATATTTTCAACATGACATGTAGTATAATATTTTTTATTGTGACCCGTAGCACATGCATATGCTAACCCACATACACACAACGGAAATAAAATTCCAGAAAACAAGATTCAACGTTACTGTATACGCTATGTTTAAATATTTCATTTCTCTATTTTATTTCATATTTATTTGCCTTCTCATGAAACAAGTTCTATCACTTTTGCATTCTCATATAATATGCTCTATGAGAGTCTTGGGCAGTGCCAAATTCATACTTAATTTTTAAAAATTGAATAAAGTATGAATCATCCCAGGTTCTCAAGAATGAGCATTAAAATTTCTGTTGTAGAAACCATTTTTTAAAATTTTGAAATAACTTGAAAAAAATTTAAGATATCCAACAATGGGTGAGAAATTTAAAGATTTTGGCATTTGCAAAGAAGTTTCATTGAGAATGGAGCCAAATTGTAGAACTGCAAAAGAAAAATAAGCCACAGAACTATAAAAGATATAGTATCTATTTACTATCAAATAGCACACTTACCAATCTATTATTTTTTTTTGCTGTTCATGTAGTGGTTCTCTCAGCCTTTATGTTTGCTAAGAGGCAGATTTTCCCAGGCCGTGCTGTAAATTATACCATGAAGGTGACTATGATGTTTCTGGTGTCTATTTAGCTAAAAAACCATTGATAACAGCTCACAAAATGTAACCTTCAGGAAAATAGTTTTCCTACTATAAATTCTAGCCAAAACATGCCTTGATTTATACTTATATGTCAACTGATGCTTTTGCAACCTTAACACTTTTTAATAGTATTTTTCATTTCATAAATATTTGCTATTAAACTATTATCATTGTATGTATACGTATTTATATGTATATAGATGTATATATATGTGCATTTCAACAACAGAAATAAATATTTATACCAAATATTTTTACCAAATATTTATATATTTAAAATATACATGTACTTTTAAAATAAAATTGTATCATTCATTCTTTCCTTAACAGTTAATTATGATTTAAAGCAAATTATTAAATGGTATTGTTAACATTTTAAAATGCAATATGATGCATGCAGGAAATAAACACTGTGTATTAACTTGTAGGCCTTTAAAAGCTGTCTCAAAAGACTCAGTTATAGATACTCACCACAAGGGGGCTCAATAAGGGAGGGAAAGGGGAGAAATTGGAACATAACATTATTAAAACATGTGAAAAGTATCATTTCATACATTAAAACTCTCTCTCTCTCCTCCCTTTCTCCCCCCTCTCTCCCCCCACCTCTCTCTTCTGTCTCCTTCTGTCTGCCTGTGTAATAACAATTAAAAAGCAAAGGTTTCTGAGAGGAATTGCTAAACGCTCTGGTTTGTGTAATAGCCTACTTACATTATGTTGTAGGAAATTCAATAGACATTCCTCAGGTACCACGGGGATAATTTCTACAGCCAATGCAAGCAAGTAGTATGCTCATAAAGAAGTTATGGATTCAGATATATTTTTATACATTCAAATAAAGTTATAAGTTTTTCTGAAATAGGATGCATATAATCAATGTGTTTTATGGGACTTCATTCTCCTCTTCTTCCCTTCCTCCTGTTTTTCTTTTTCTTTGTCCTTTGTTTCTAATTTTTCCTCTATATTTTTGTTGCTTTCCCTCTTCTTCTCCTCCTTTTCCTCTTCCACTTTTTCTTTATCCCTCTCCTTACGTAAAAATATTTTTCATGGGTAGCATGATGTAAAAGTTCAGAGGCCCTGGAGTAAGACATATTTCAGTCCGAATTTTAGTTTTTTGTATGACTTTAGATGAATTGCTTAACCTTTAGGAGCATACATGTCCTAATCTGTAAATTTTGGAAACCCATCCTGCAGGATTGTGAGAAACTTAAGTAATATATATAAGATACCCACTAGAGCAACTGGAAAATATTAATTCCCTAATACACAGTAGATATTTTTACAATTATATTGAAGTTTTAGTGATTTCATAATTATAAGATATTGATGTGAGCTATTGTCTAATCTAACTTTTTATCAGTTTAAAAAAAAATATTGGCTGGGCTCAGTAGCTCAGCCTATAATCCTAGCACTTTGGAGGGCAAGGTGAGTGGATTGCCTGAGCCCTTGGGTTTGGGACCATCTCAGGCAACTTGGCAAGACCTCGTTGCTACAATAAATCAAAAAATTAGCCAGGCGCGGTAGTGCATGCCTATAGTTCCAGCTATTTGGAAGACTGAAGCAGAAGTATCACCAGAACCCAGCAGGTCGACTCTGGGGTGGCTATGAGTGTGCCACCGCACTCCAGCCTGGGCAACAGAGTGATACTGTGATACTGCAACTCAAAAAAAAAAAAAAATTCAGAAGCACAATGTCTCCTCCACATGCATTTTTTCAATCTATGAACTTATAAACTTTTCAGTGTAATAATATGAAAAAGTCCAGGTATAAATGGCTGACATGTAACTATAGTTAAGCATGAATGTACCTCAGTAGACAGAATTCCTACCCATTTGAAGATTTGAGAAATTAATAAATGTTTCTTTAACCAGAAATGAGGAAGATCTAGTTGACTACAGAAGGCACTAAGAATTGAATAAAAATCAAAATGTGAAGGGTAGCGAAACATTCTATATGATACTGTTATGGTGGATACATGACATTATGCATTTGTCAGAACCTAAACAGCTGAACAACATAAAGAGTAAACTTTAATATGAACTATGAACTTTAGTTAATAATAATGTATTAACATAGGTCCATCAATTATAACAAATGTACCACAACGATGCAAGATGTTAATAATAGAAGAAATCATGGGCAGAAATAATAAAGAAGGAAGTATACAGAAATCCTCTGTGCCTTCTGCCTATTATTTTTGTAAATCTAAAATTTCTCAGAAAAAAATAAAGTTTATTAATTATTTTTTAAGATTAATCTGGACACAGTAGCTCATGCCTGTAATCCCAGCATGTCAGGAGGCCAAGGTAGAAGGATCACTTGAGGCCAGGAGTTCGAGAGCAACCTGGGCACCAAAGTGAGACCCCCCCCAACTCTACAAAAAAAATAATTAGCTGGGTAAAGTGACATGCGCCTGTAATCCCAGCTACTTGCAGGCTGAGGCAAAAGAATTGGGAGCCCAGATGTTTGAGTTTGCAGTGAGCCATGGTCCCACCACTTAGCACTCAAGTCTGGGCAGCAAAGTGAGACTTTGCCTTTAAAACACACACACACACACACACACACACACACACATACACCTTCTCATACAAGGAGTGTTTAGTATTTTTATTTGTTGAGAATAAGCATTCATTTATTCATGCAAAATGTCATGGTAAAATTTAGACTGTGGACTTAAGCTACAATTATATTTATTTGGTATTTAACATTTATCTGCAATTTTCCACTATGATTATACAAGAATGCCTGAATGAGAGTAGTGAAAATTTAAGAGTTTCCTAGACAGCCTAATATTTAAAGATTTATATTAATAAGATAGTAATAACAAGTATTGACATATTTATTGGGCACTTTCTCTGTTCCAGATACTGTTAAGTACTTTATAAACATCATAAAAAGCATTTGCATCACTTTTAAGGAAGAACTAATTATCTAGAAAGTATTTTATTCTGAATGATAGTTATGTACTATTATATCTTTAAGGATTATGGAAACAGCATGTAATGAATTATTTTAACTTCATTTAGAAATCAATGGTTTAGTAAAAATACATACCCTGGGTTGTGTGTGTGTTTCTGTTTGTAAGGATAATGGCTAAAGATATAGCTCAGCTAAATATCCATTCCATTAGACATATTTATAATATCCATTAGACATATCGATTGCATACTAGTAAGTCAGAGATCCAACTAAAATATTTACAAGAGACTCCTGGTACTCTATCATTATTTCTGAAACTAGAATTTAACATGTATAGTGAAAGTATCCAATATTTTTCTATCTATTTCATTTTAAATCTCTATGTTATACAACATACTTACTGCAAGATTATTAAATTGTAAACACTAAGGGGCTTGGTGAAGCTATGCTTTGGATATTAGCCTGGAAAATGTCATATTTTTAAAAAATTGGTGATATCTGTCTGAAAAAAACTATTTGAAAGAACATAAATATGCCATTTTCTACTTAGTTCTTACAAACCTTCAGAGAACCAGAGTTAACATATGTCGAGAATAGTCTATGGCTTAATTCAACTCTATCATTGGGCATGTCAAGAAAATGAGAATATAGAAGTCATGGTTCATTGTAACATAATCAAATGACACTGCCCCTCTAATGCAAAGGAGTAGTAAAAGATAACTAGCTAAGATTAAAAACAAACATTAACAAAACAAACAACAAACAACAAAAATACCTTGTCTATTGATTTTTCTTCTTTTTAGATATTTTGTAATTTATTTTTTAAATTTCCATTTTAGGAATGTAGTTACATCCCAAACAAAATCACCAACGTTTATAGATGCTAGAGTCATGACATATTGCTCCTGTATATACGCATTAAGTTTTGGTTTTGGGGTTTCCATGATTATTCAGTTTGTCTACTCCATCACTTTATAGACTACTTTTAAAGAAAATAAATCAACTCAATTCTTGATTTGGGCATCACCCTCTGGTAATAAGTTGTGTCATATGACTTTGTATGAATTTATGTAACTTTATATCTTTGACTCAAATGTCCCAACTAGAAAAGTGAAATACAGTAATGGCCTTTCTAAGAGAAAGAAAATATTATATAGCCACAAATAAGTAGATTTTTTAGTTAAAAATTGTTATACTAGTTTACACTCCCACCAACAGTGTAGAAGTGTTCCCTTTTCACCACATCCTCTCCAGCATCTGTTATTTTTTGAGTTATTGATAATGACTGGAGTTAGTGGTATCTCAGTGTAATTTTAATTTGCATCTCCTTGATGATTAGTGAGGTTTGAACATTTCTTCATGTGTCTGTTGGCCGCTTGTATGTCTTCTTTTGTGAAGTGTCTCTTCATATCTTTTGCCCACTTAGTAATGGGGTTGTTTGTTTTTTTCTTTTCAGCACGTTTGAGTTCCTTGTAGAGCCAAGAAGTTAGGTCTTTGTCAGATGTGGAGTTGGCAAATACTGTTTCCCAGTCTGTGGGCTGTCTCCCTGCTCTCTTGATGGTTTCTTTGACTTTGCAGAAGCTTGTCAGTTTAATGAGGTCCCACTTGTCTATCTTATCTCTTATGGCTCGTGTATTTCAGGTTTTGTGTGGCTATTCCTAAAAGCTCTAAATATCAACCTCCCATATGACCCCACAATCCCTCTACTGGGAATATACCCTGAAGAACTCAAATCACTCTATGAAAATACCTGCACATTTATGTTTATCACAGCATTGTTCATAATAGCAAGAACCTGGAACCAACCATGCTGTCCATCAAAAAAGGACTGGATTAAAAAAAATGTGGTACATATACACGATGGAATACTACGCAGCTATAAAAAAGAACAAAATTATGAATTTTGCAGCAACCTGGATGGAACTAGAGTATATAATACTGAGTGATCTTTCACAGCAACAAAGATCTGAGTATCACATGTTCTCACTCATAAGTGGACCTTGAACATCTATCATAATACTGTAAGAAAGGGATTGACAGCGGTGGGAATCTCTGGTGGGGGCAGGAAGGGCGAGAGTGGTGGGATTAACAATTAACAGTAGTCAATATCTATCTGGGGATGGGGAGGCACCCCCTTATCAACAAGAGTGCCTGAACAGTGCATATTTGTATACCTAACCCTTAACTGTACCCAACAATTTTAAAATAAAAAATGTTTAAAATAAAAAAAGAGGCATTAAAAAAGTGCTGTAACAAAAAAATTGTTATACTAAAAAACTTAGTAATATATTTTATTGCTGCTTTTAATATAAGAAATATTTGTAATTATATTTTCTAATCTTTGAAAGGTCAGTGTAGCAAGAAAAGTCACTATGACATAGAACAAAAACATATATATTTTAATGTTTTATATTAAAATAATTTCTGACATGAAAAAGTTGCAAAAATATACAAAGTATATTTTGTCCATAGTATGTGTTTTATTTCCAAAGTATATTTTTACCATATTTTGTCTACTGCACTCCAAAAATGCTGTTAACATATTTTGTCACTTTATCATTCAGTGGTAGGGTGGAGCGAGGTAAGGGCTGAGTACTGCATGACATAGGCCATATGGGGAATTTTGATCTTAAGCCAACTATTTTGAACATTAACTAACGTCCAAAATTAACCGTGCCAAGTTGTGAAAAAGTCTTAGTCAAGTATCCAGAGTGATTTGTAAGTTTCCAACAAAAGTTTTCTTAAATTGTCTTTATTTCTTTTTTTTTTTTTTTTTTTGAGTGGGAGTCTCACTCTGTCACCCAGACTGGAGTGCAGTGGCCGCTCCCGGCCACCGCAACCTTGACCTGCTGGGCTCTGGCGATCCTTCCGCCTCAGCCTTCCAGGTAGCTGGAACTACAGGCCCGCGCTACCACGCCCAGCTAATTTTTGATTTATTGTAGAGATGAGGTCTTACCAAGCTGCCCAGACGGGTCTCGAACCCGCGGGCTCAGGCAATCCACTCACCTCAGCCTCCCAGAGGTGTGGGAGTACAGGCTTGAGCCACCGAGCCCGGCTAAATTGTCTTTATTTCGATTTAATAATTATTCACTTCATCTTTCTAAGCAATTGAGAACAAGAAATGAATATTGGATCAAAACATTTTATTATTTTTCATATTAGTAAAGATGTATTACTGTACTGTCAACCTTAGCCCAAGGATCTATCAAACACTGACTCATCAGTTTTGCAATAAGCAGAGAAACTGGGGGGGGGGGGGGGGAGAACTGGTTTGCCACAGTTTGCCTATAAACTGTCTAATGGAAGACATCAAGGGCCAGTACAACCCCTTCTTACAATTCATGAAACAAAGAAGACAAAGAGAGAAAGAACACCTACAGAAGATGTTATCTATATTTTTGAGCATTCAATATAGTTACGTATTCCCCTATGTTTACAGCTGAAGATATGCTGCTCAACTCAGCAGTCATGTAAATCATTCTCTTTCCCAGCAGAAAAAGCAGGTGAGAGAATACAAAAACAACATGAAATGATTTTTCCCAAACTTTTCCTTCAGAGCTATAATAGGTAGACAGCCTGTAATAGGTAGAGAATGGATTCTTCCATCAAAGACATTTCTGCTTGATTTAATATATTCTCTGTAATAATTACAGTTATTTGTCAATTATTTACAAAAAATAGATAATTTTTTAATTAAATTGTCTCATATGCCACATGGTGAAAAGGTATTCTGAATTGGAATATTCTCACACTTATTTTTCTGAATCATCCTCAAGAAAAACACATAAATAGATTTAAATTTGTCAAAATATTATTTTTGTAAAGATTTTTCTCATAAAATTCGATTGACATCTGATCACTCAATACCGCAAAACACATGACAATCTTACTGGGTTGCTATTGAGTGTGTCTCAAAATGGAATTTGTACATTTTTCACAATGCTCCTCTGTCTGTAATCCACTGCTCACATCTTCACATAATTTTAAACCAAATAGAGTGAGTTATTTTAAGGAATCACTGAATTTAACTAATTAGGTGTCCTGACATTTTCTGCAGTTTTGGGACCTTGTGGCAGGTGTAATTTCTACTCCACTAAACTTCACAACTGTCAGGAAAGCAACTAGAAAAAAATCCTATGGTCTGGAATAATAAAGTATTCTTGATTAAAAAGCAAAACAAAAAAGCAAACAATAATACAAGATTACCTAAAATAGAAAAAGTTATTTTTCTAATTTCAAAAACATTTTAGACATAGACCTGAGACCTAGAAATAAAAGCAGAAATGAAAATAAATTGAACAAATAGACAGAAGTAATCTTAATAAAGTAAAGATATTTCACTTTATTATTTGATTTAAATCATGCATTGAGTAAGGGGAAAGAAGAGAATTATGAGAGTAAAGCTTTGTTCCAGCTTAATTGAATATTATATATGCTTTTGCTCTGTTTCATTATTTCTGGATTGAAAAGGTAAACATTATTTTACCAGTGTTCCATGGAACTGAGATGTTGTAGCACACATGAAAATAACTGGTATATACTAGATTATAAAATCTTTGCTCTATTCAAACCTATTTTAGTTCAAGGTGTTTAGATTGAATCCCAACTGTAGTGAAATAAAAGTATATTCAAGTTTTCAAATAGCTATATTTCTAATTCATAGATTTTATTTGAGTTTTATTAAATAATTATTTTCAATATTTTTTACACATTTAATTTGCACCTTTCTGTTGTTGTTATGGTTAATTTTAAATTACATCAACTTCATCTAATTATTAAACATTAAAATGCAATGTGCATTATATAGGTGGTGAGATATCTGTAGTCTTGAATTAAATATATAATTTTTTAGTATCAGTACATATAACCAACAAACAAAATGTTTATGAATGACTATAATTATAAGGAACTAAATTAAATATTTCCTGTGTTTCCAAATATATATTATTTAAGCTCTGACAAGTAATATAATCTAGAACATCAAGAGGAGACAAAGTATGACTGACAAAATAAAAAAAACAATGGGAAGTTGAAGCTGCACATTACACACAATTGCTTGAATGCCCACATTACCAGCTGGAGTGAGACAAGGGACATATTTTTAACCCCGATACTTAGCAGTGGGCTTGACACACAGATGATACTCAAAGATTATTATTTAATAAAAGTTTAACAATTTGGCTCAGCCTGAAAGTTATTGGTGTATAGAACTGCTACTGATTTTTATACACGAATTTTGTATGTTGAAACTTTACTAAAGTTGTTTATCCAGTCTAGGAATCTTTTGGAGGAGTCTTTAGGGTTTTCTAGGTACGTGATTATGTCATAGGCAAACAGAGTCCATTTTATTTTCTCTTTTACAATTTAGATGCCTTTTGCTTCTTTCTCTTGCCTGGTTGCTCTGGTTAGGATTTCCAGTACTGTGTTGAATAGGAGTGGTCAAGTGAACATTCTTGTCTTGATCCAGTTGTTAAAAGGAATGATTTCAACTTTTTCCCATTCAGTAAGAGGTTGACTGTGGGCTTGTCATATATGGCTCTTATTATTTTGGGATATGTCCCTTTGATACATAGTTTGTTGAGGTTTTTTATCATAAGAGATGCTAGATTTTATGAAATGTTTTTTCATCTATTGAGATGATCATATGGGTTTTGTCTTTAGTTATGTCTATGAGGTGGATCACAATAATTTGATTTGTGTGCATTAAACCATTATTGCATCCTTGAACTAAAATAAAGCACTATATCCTGTTTACAATTGCCCCAAAATAAAATACTCAGGAATACAATTCACTAAGGAAATGAAAGATTCCTACAAAGGGAAATACAAAACACTGAAAAAAGAAATTATAGATGACACAAACAAATGAAAAAATGTCCCATGCTTATAAATTGAAAGAATCAGTATTGTTATAATGACTATGCTGTCCCCCCGATTTACATATATAATGCAATTCTATCAAATGACCAATGTCATTTTTCCCAGAATTAGGAAAAAAAAAAAAAACTCTCAAGTTCATATGGAACCAATAAAGAGTCCAAACAGCCAAAGCAATCCTATACAAAAGGAATATATCCAAAGACATCACAATATCAGACTTCAAATTATACTACAAGACTATAGTAAGTATAAAAAAGTATAATATCGGTACACAGATCAATGAAACTAAATAGAGAACCCAGAAATAAAGTACATACCTACAACTAACTAATCTTCAACAAAGTAGACAAAAATAACAATGGGGAAAGGACACCTTATTCAATAAATTGTCCTGGGAGAGTTCTCCAGCCACATGCAGAAGATTGAAATTGGACCCAAACGTCTCAACATATACAAAAATTAACTCAAGGTGAAATAAAGACTTCAATATAAGACATGAAAGTATGACAATCCTAAAAGAAAAGCTAGGAAAAACTCTTCTGGACATTGGCCTAGGCATATAATTTATGGCTAAAATCCCCCAAACAAATGCAACACACACAAAAAAGTAAACAAGTGGGACTTAATTAAACTAAAAAGCTTCTGCACTGCAAAAGAAAAAATCGACGGAGCAAATAGGCAACCTACAGAATGGAAATGAATATGCAAAATCTGAAGCACCAGTTTTTCAGCTGAGTATGAAACTGATTCAATATTTTAGAAACAGCTTTATTGAAGTATAATTTTCATCCATGAAATGCATTCCTTGCAGGTAAAAATCTTGATTTTTAATGCAATAGTAGAATTGTGCAACCATAATAAACATCAAGCTGTAGAATGTTTCCATCACCCCAAAATATTTTTCATACGTATCTGAAATCAATCCCTGTTCCCACCTGCAAATACCAGGCAAAGATTGATCCACTGTCTAGATTTGCCTTTCCTGGGAAATTCACTTAAATTGAATCATACAGTGAATCTTTATGTCTGGATTCTGTCACTTAGTAAAGTATTTTTGAGGCTCATCCATATTGTGCCATATTTCAGTACTTTATTACTTTTCATTGTTGACTAGCATCCCACTGTACAGATAGCCACATTGTGTTAATGGTCATTTGCTTCCAGTTATGTCTGTTAAGAATATTGTTTTGATGAGCATTAACATCTAAGTCCTTTTGTGGAAATATTTTTAAATTGTTCTTGGCTAGATGCTCCCAAATTAATAGACTGCATGGTAAATTTTTATTTAACTTTTCAAGAAACCACCAAAGTATTTTCCAAAATTATTGTATCAATTCACATAATCATTAGTAACATATTAGGGTTATAATTTCACAACACCCTCATCAGTGCTTTTTATCTATCTCTTTTTTATTATAGCCATGCTAGAATATATAAAGCATTACTTCATTTTGGTTTTATTTGTATCCTTCCAACAACTAATGATGCTGAGTATCTTTTCACATGTTCTCTATTTGTATATCTTCTTTGGAGAAATGTCTACAGTTTATGTTTTTGGTTTTCATGCCCTTATTGGTAATATATTTATCTTTTGTCATACCAATATAAATACATTTTATTAATCTAGCAAATTAGATGTAACTTGGAAATCATCCTTGTAATACTCAAGTTAATTTATTGCTTCAACTTAGTCTTTTAAGAACTAAAATTCTAAACAAATTTAATTGTTATAATTATAAAATTATAATTATTTTGTAATTATAATAAAATATAATTAACAAAAATAATATAATTTTCATTATAAATATGTTGACATTTCTTAAATCAAGTGAACTTCTTTAATCATTTTATAGGCTATGTATAAGTCTTGAAATAATTTTTAAAATTCATAAGATAGAACTAAATTAAGGTCCATTTGAGGTATCCATGCATAAATTCTTCATTACTTAACTAAGCTAATATTAGCAAATATTAGCAAACTAATATTTATTGACACTTAATTGAGCTTTATCCCAAACATGAAAAGTCTAAGTAATTTGAAATGTATGAAGTATAACTGCAAATGTTTAAATCCTTTACATAAACAATATGGTATCTAAATTCTTGTTTCTAAAGAAACTTGCAGAACTACTGTGATCCTCCATTTTAAAATTCTTGATTTTTCACACCTGTTAAACACTAAGAATGTTTGTTTATAAATTACTAAAAGTAGGGATGTCATCTGAGAGAAATGTGACATGACTAAGAAAAGGTCCCAAGCATCTCATTTTTTCATTCCTCTGTGTTGTTCAAGAACATACCACTTTGACCTAGCAAGAAATCTGTACTTGGAGTTATCAAGTTTGTAGCTGACTTTTAGGACTGCTATAAAGAAAAAGAAATTTATGTGTTGAAGTTTTTTTTTTTTTTTTTTAAGCAGGATTTATTGAGAGGATAGAAAAGCTCTCACAATGAGAGAGGACCTGAGGGTTGCCCCAAAGTTTTATTTTTTTATTTTTTATTTATTTATTTTTGAGTCGGAGTCTCACTCTGTCGCCCAGACTGGAGGGCAGTGGCCGCTCCAGGCCACCGCAGCCTCGACCTGCTGGGCTCCGGCAATCCTTCCGCCTCAGCCTTCTGAGTAGCCGGAATTTCAGGCACGCGCTACCACGCCCGGCTGATTTTTTTATTTTTATTGTAGAGATGAGGTCTCTCCAGGTTGCTCAGGAGGGTCTCAAACCCGCGGGCTCAGGCAATCCACTCACCTCAGTCTCCCAAAGCGTGGGATTACAGGCTGAGCCACCGAGCCCAGGTTGGGAATAATCTTTATTGGTGAAGTAATCAATGTCCAAGATACGGTTGGTTAGAAAGATTGTCTAGGGCCGGGCAGCGTGGCTCAAGCCTGTAATCCCAGCATTTTGGGAGGCCAAGGCAAGAGGACTGCCTGAGTCCAGGGGTTCACAACCAGCCTGGGCAACTTGGTAAGACCTTGTCTCTACAATAAATCAAAAAATTAGCCGGGCGTGGTAGCGCATGCCTGTAGTTCCAGCTACTTGAAAGGTTGAGGCGGAAGGATTGCCAGAGCCCATCAGGTCGACACTGGGGTGGCCATGAGCATGCCACTGCACTCTAGCC
>NW_007246528.1:198152-233573 GCF_000164805.1 Carlito syrichta
TAGCCGGAATTACAGGCACGCGCTACCACGCCTGGCTGATTTTTTGATTTATTGTAGAGATGAGGTCTCGCTGCCCAGGCGGGTCTCGAACCCGCGAGCTCAGGCAATCCATTCACCTCAGCCTCCCAAAGGTGCGGGATTACAGGCTGAGCCACCGAGCCCGGCCAAAGTTTTTAATATCGATATAAATGGACTATAAAAGATCCTCCCCATAATACCGGTGATGATAACTTTCAGGAATATGAAATAAGATATTTGATGTCTGTGCCTTTATGAGGTCTTCATACATTTTTCTCCGTCTGTAATTATATTATTCAAAATCACCAGATCACATGTACTTTTTGTTTTGATTATAATTATCTGAGGTAGCATCTAAAATAAAATTACCACATGACAAAAATTCTTTAACCATTTGTCATAGAATCACATGCATTTCAATGCATTTCAAACTCATCAGTAATCATGAAATGCAAATGTAAAACATAGCATAACACTTCTTACCCACAAGATTGGAAAAATTAAAATTGGAAAATACATAGCATTGTTGAACTTGTGGAACAACAGTAATATTATACTCCCTTGCAGCATATGAAACTTTAAAAATAATTTGAAATTACCAGGTAATATGAGCATGGGCATACTCTGAAACACATCAATTCCACCTCTAGGTTTAAATCCCAGAGAACTCTTGAGTGCATATAAAAGGAGACAAAAGAATTTATTGCAAACTTAAGACTTGTTTAAAAATAGCAAAGCAGAGATTCTCAGGAAGATGGCAGTGGAGCCAGTTGGACTAAGAAAGTCCCAGTGTAATGAGTGAATGTATGAAAAATTTTGTGTATGTGTCGGTGATCTATCACAGAAACAAAGAACAGAGGTCCTCATGTTCTCATACTCATAAGGGGACCCTGAACATGTACTACCTGTATACCTAATCCGGAATTGTGTCTCACATCTTTAAATAAAAATTTAAAAATTAAAAATGGTAAAGCAAAACAAAACAAATAAAATATTCCCATTGACAGTAGAATTGTTAAATAAATTGTATATTATTTACAAAGTCAGTATAATATAGATGAATGAAAATTAATAAAGAAAAATTATAAACACTAATATAGTTTGCATGAAATGAGTACCTCAGAGAATGTATACAGCATAATTCTAAAAATCCCACAAAAGGCAAAAAAAAAAAAAAAAAAGTGTTGAAAAGCAAGGGACTTTTAGGACTGCTATAAAGAAAAATAAATTTATGTGTTGAATTTTTTTTTAAAGTAGGATTTATTGAGAGGACAGAAAAGCTCCCACAGTGAGAGGGGTTGGAGAAATATCATACCTCATAATTATGTAATTTTTGTGAGTACACAAAATTTTTGACTTCACTGTCAATTTGTAAACTATATCTCTTTGTTTTATTTTTAGTACTGGGTTTACAACATGTATAATTACCATTTTCTGCTTAAAAAAATATAACGCTACTGCATATGTATTTCAGAAACATATAATAGCATTTCTCTGTTTATCCTGTTTTGTTATTTTTAATTATAAATATTTATAAACCTTAAAATACATTGCTAATTATGTACTTAAAATGAAAAATAAGAAAAGGTATATTTAGTCACACATTTACCATTTTTCTCATTCTTAAAATCTATATATTATATATATATGATCCATCTCTATGTCTACCTCCAGGTTTCTATCTGGTGTTTTCCTTTTTCCTAAAAAACCTCTTCTAATATTTAATGCAGTTGTAGGATTTTGTTTCTGGTGAAAATATTTCTTAGATTTTTCATTATCTTAATGTGTAAGCTTCATTTTCATTTTGAGGGATATTTTTGCTGGATATAGAATTGTTAGTTGGCAAATATTTTTCCTTTCTTTTCTTTTCTTCTTATTTTCCTAGCTGCCTGGAAAGATTCTGTACTCTTACATTTTGGCCTGCATAGTTTCTAATAAGTCTGTATCACTTATTATTTAAAACTTCTCTTTAAGAGATTTCTAGCATAAAATAGCTCATTGCTGAATTCTTATGAATTCCAAGACATCTTACACAAACACTTCAAAGAATACAAAAATATGAAAAATTCCCCTACTCTCTTTATGAGTTAACATAACCTTGACACCAAAACATGGAAAAGCATTTTGAAGAAGAAAAGTGACAGGCCATGCGGGTTCGAGACCTGCCTGGGCAACTTGGCAAGACCTCATCTCTACAATAAATCAAAAAGTAGCTGGGCATGGTACCATGCGCCTGTAGTTCCAGCTACTTGGAAGGCGGAGGCGGAAGGATCGCCGGAGCCCAGCAGGTCGAGGCTGCAGTGGCCGGGAACTCCAGTCTGGGTGACAGAGTGAGACTCCAACTCAAAAAAAAAAAAAAAAGAAAAAGAAAAATGATAGGCCATAGTACCTCAGGTATATAGATGCAAAATTAGTAAATTGTATTCAGTGATATAGAAAAAGAATAATATACTAAAGTCAAGTTAGTTTTATTCGAAGAATGTAATGGTGGTTTAACATTTGAAGCTCATTCAGTATGATTCACTATAATTTCAGAATAAAAGTAGAAAACTAATTGTGAGAAATTCAGAAAAAGTATTTGCAGCATTTTAAAAGCTATACTGAAAATATAAACAAACTGGGAATGAACTGAAACTTTCAAAGTTACTCTAAAACTGATGAAGTGTCTATAAATACTATACCATACACTGTGTTTAGTAAAGTACCAAATTTTCCATCTGAGATCAGAAATAACCTAAGGTTATTGCTGAACTACCTATCATAAGACTTAAATTATAAATTAGGCACAGTAAGAGATGAACAATAGCTAAAAATAAAATGGAGTAATTGTAACAAAAAAGAAAGAAGTAAGAATGGGGCAACCCCCTCAGGCCCTCTCCCACTGTGGGACCTTTTTTGTTCTCTCAATAAATCTTGCTTTCAAAAAGAAAGAAAGAAAGAAGTAAGAATGACAAATATTAACACTTTTGGTTCATCATCACAAGAGAGATCTTAGCCAGCATAAATAAGCAGAAAAAAAAGAATAAAATAAGAATTGAGGCCGGGCTTGGTGGCTCAGCCTGTAAACCCGCTCTTTAGGAGGCCGAGGTGAGTGGATTGCCTGAGCCTGTGGGTTCGAGACCCACCTTGGGTGATTGGCGAGACCTCATCTCTACAATAAGTCAAAAAATCAGCAGGGCATAGTAGTGCATACCTGTAATTCCGGCTATTTGGAGGCAGAAGGATCGCCAGAGCCCAGCAGGTCAAGGCTGTGGTGACCGGGAGCAGCCACTGCACTCCAGTTTGGGTGACAGAGTGAGACTCCAACTCAAAAAAAAAAATAAGACTTGAAAGGGAAAGCAAATTGTATTTTTTACAAATACATAATTATGTATATGAAATATAAAATATATAAACAAGCAATTTAGATTTCTTAAATGAATTTAGTAATGTTAATAAATAAAACATAAAAGTACTAAATTAGTTACATTTTTTCTAAAACACTGAAAACTTACAGAAAATTAAATTTTGTAAATGGTATTATTTAACATCAAAGTCATAAAGTACCTAGAAATAAATGGTAGAAATGTGTATAAGAATAGAAGACCTATAGGAATGAGAAAGTTACTTTATTCATAATATAGAAAAATAAATAGTGTATAGATGAGTATTCTGCACAAATTTATACCAATGACTTTGTGGAAATTGGTAAGTTGTGTCTAAAATTTATTTGAGAGTTCATTTAATTAAATAGAGCAAAATTGAAAAAGTAAAGACAATCAGGTATTGCACTAAAAATTGGAAAGGAAATAAAAGTTGCCCAAATTTGAAAAAAGACATAAAAATTGTCTTTGTTTTCAGATAACATGAATGAATATATAGATAACCCACAACAATAGAAAGAAAACCTCCTGGAACTAATAAGCAGCTATAAGAGAATTGTAGGATACAAGGTTAATACAAAACAGTCTATTTCTTCCCTACATACCAGTGATAAACAAACGCATTTGAAATTAAAAACCAGTGAATACCATTTACATAAGAACCCCCAAAATGAAATACTTAAGTATAAATTTTACAAACTATGTACCAGGTCTATATAAGAAAAATTACAAAATACTGACGCAAGGAATCACACAACTAAATAAGTGGAGAGATGTTCCTTGTTCATGGATAGAAAGATTCAACGTGTAAAAATGTCAGTTCTTTCCAACTTGATTTATAGATTCACTGCATTCTCAAAATCCTAGCAACTTATATTTTGTGGATATCAGCAAATTAATTCTAAAGTTTATATGGAGAACAAATTCCAAAATAGCAAGGGGAAGAATAAAGTTGGAGGACTGACACTACCCAACTTCAATAGATTCAAGCAATCCCTGACTTATGATGGTTTGATTTTATTATTAGTTTATTGGGACATAACAGCATCATCAATGGAGGAACATCTGGATTTAGTATGGTTGACTTGAAAATTTTTAACTTTTCAAAGGGTTACTTGAGGTGCTAAATGCATTTCAACTTTGGATTTATTGAGACATAACTCCACTGAGAGTTGAGAAGCATCTATATTATAAAGCTATAATTATCATGACAGTGTAGTATTGGTAAAAGAACAAGATGAAAAATAAATAGAACAGACTGAGATCCCAGAAGTAGACCCCCCCACACACACACAATCAGATAATCTTTGACAAAGAAACAAAGGCAATACAATGGAGACAAAACAGTCTTTTTAACAAATGGTGCTGGAACTACTGGATATCTACATGTAGAAAAATAAGCTGGGTATAGTACCTCATGCTTGTAATCCCAGCTTTTTGGGAGATCAAGATGAAAGGATTGCCTAAGTCCAGTGGTTTGAGACCAGCCTGCTCAACATGGCCAGACCTCATCACTACAATTAAAAAAATAGCTGAGTATGGTAGCAAACGCCTGTGGTTCCAGCTACTTGGAAAGCTGAGGCAGAAGGATCACCTGAGCCCAGCAGGTTGAGGCTGCGGTGGTTATGAGCATGACACTGCACTCCAGCCCGGGCAACAGAGCGAGACTCCTACTCAAAAAAAAGAAAAGAAAAAGAAAAATGTTTCACAAACTGTACTCCCGTCTCTCATACACACACACACCTCAAAACAGATCATAGACCTAAATGTAAGACATAAAACTATACAAACCCTTGAAGAAGAAGGAGAAAAATCTAGATGACTTTGGGTTTGGCAATAACATTTTAGACGCAGCAATAAAGGCATAATCTACAAAAGAAAGAATGAAAAAGCTGGAGGTCACTAAAATTAAATATTTCTGCTTTACAAAAAACATTGTCAAGAGAAAGAAGCCACAGACTAGAAAACATTGCAAAAGATATATCTGATAAAGGATTGAAAATCTCAAATTTGAAAAATAATAACATAAATAACACTATTAAAAATAGGCCAAAGATGTTAACAGACACCTCACCAAATGATGAGTGTGTGTCTAAGTATATTAAAAGTTGTTTCCAATACAAATTAAAAGATGATGTCACTACATGCCTATGAGAATGGCCAAACTTACAAACACTGACAACATAAAATGCTGATGAAGATGTAGAGCAACAGGAACTCTCTCTCACTGTTGGTGGGAATGCAAAATAGCATAGCCACTTTAAAAGTCAGTTTGAACCTTTTGTAGAAAACCAAACATACTCTTACCATACAATTCATCAATAATACTCTTTCATAATAAAAAAAAGTTGAAAATTTGTGTCTACAAAACAAACAAACTTCATCTTCATTTATAATTGCCAAAACATAAAAGCAACCAAGGTGTCCTTCAGTAGATGATTAGATAAATAAACTGTGAAACATCTAGTCAATGGAATATTATTTAGTGCTAAGAAAAAATGAGCTGTGAAGCCATGTAAAGACATGGACAAATCTTTGTTTTGCTTTGTTTTTTGAGTCGGAGTGTCACTCTGTTTCCCAGGTTAGAATGCAGTAGAATGCTCCCAGGTACCGCAGTCTTGACTTGCTGGGCTCAGGCAATCCTTCCACCTCAGACATCTAAGTAGCTGGAACGACAGGCATGTACCACCACATTCAGTCAATTTTTAAATTTATTATAGAGGTGAGGTCTTACCAAGTTGCCCAGACTGGTCTCAAACCCATGGGCTCAGGAAATCCTCTCACGTCATCCTCCCAAAGTGCAGGGGTTATAGGCGTGAGCCACTACGCCTGGCTGATAAATCTTAAATGTGTATTATTAAGTGGAAGAAGTCAATCTGAAAAGATTACGTAGCATATAATCCAAGTATATGACACCTGGAACAGATAAAACTATGTAGACAAGAAAAAGATCAGTGGTTGCTGGGGGCTAAAAGTTAGAGAGGGACAATGAGGCAAAGCAGAGGTTGTATCAGGCAGTGAAAATACTCTGTATGGTACTATAATGGTGAATAGATGTTATTATAAATTTGTCCAAACCCATAGAATATACAAGGATGAGAATCATCAATTGTAACAAATGTACCACCCTGGTGAAGAATGTTAATAATACAGGATGATGATGATAATAATAATAACAACAAAACATTGCAAAAAATATACTTGGAGGCAGTGCATGTATGGGGGAAAGAGGCATACAAGAAGCTCTATTCTTTCTTAATTTTGCTGTGAACCTGAAACTGTTCTAAAAAGTTATATATATATATATATATATATATATATATATATATATATATTTTTTTTTTTTTTTTTTTTTAAGTAAAAGCAATTACATCACCGAATATCATGGCTTATTTAAAGCTGCTCTAATTAAGAGTGGTTTGGGTGCAAGCATAGATAATTATATTAGTAAATGATTATAATAGAGAATGTGACAAAAGATCCACACATAAGCAGTCATGTGACTTATGAATGCATTGGTGCACATTGCAGCAACAATAGGGAAATAATTACCTTTTTAACTGATGTTGGATTAAATTGAATATTACATGGAAAAAGCAATCTTGAAACCGTATTCCTCATAACAGAGAGAAGTTTGATTATATATCTTAATTGGATTCACAAGGTGGATTATGTATCTCAATTTGAAATGCAAAACAATAATACTTTTAGGCAAAACTAGGAGAACATCTTTATTATCTTTTGGTATGTTTTAAAATATTTTTTAAAAGGTCACAATCTAGCTAAACTAAATTGCATTAATATTAACACTTAAGTTCACTGAAAGACAATATTATGGTTGATATCATTAGTGAAGCAAAGTGGTCATTACATACCTCCTGACATGATGTGATATGATGGGTACTTAATCTCTGTGGCATTCTTTCCAAAAGAAATATAAGTTCAGTCTAAAAATGAAAAAATAAATAGACCTACACAGGTTAACAGATATTCTAGAAAATACCTTACCAGTACTCAAAAACTGTGAAGATCATGAAAAATAAAGACAAAAACTGTAATACACCTGAGGAACTAAGGAGACGTGACATTTAAATGCAATATGATATGCTGTATTGGATCCTGGAAGACAACCTGACATTTATGGAAAAAACTAGTGAAATACAAATAAAGTCTGAGGCTTCATTAATAAACATTTATTAAGGGTGATTTCTTAGTTTTAACAAATACACTGATGTGCGATGCTAACATTAGGGGAAATTCAATCTTGATGAGCACTATATGAGAACTCTCTTCACTGTCTTTATAATTTTTTTGCAAACTGATTTTTTTTCCAAAACAAAAAGCCGATTTCAAAAAATATATATATATATTATCAGAGTTAAAGCCAAAGAGAGAAAGACGTTTTCTACAGTCATCTAACAAAGGATTTGTATCCCGAATACATAAAAACTCTAAATAGCTAAAAGAAAAGGGAAGAAACATGGTGGAAATCAGGCAAAAGAACCCGCAATTTTAGTGTACATACTTGCCACTAAAAAGAGTGTTCAAATACAAGATACATATATGAAAATATTTTCAAATTAATGAGTAAATATATCAGGCAGTTATAAATTAAAATCACCAACCAGCTTTTTATCCTACAGAATGGCAAAATACAAATGTGTTGGTGAGAAAACAGAGTGGTACTCTCATACGCTACTCTAGGAATTTAAAGTGGTACAGCCATTTTGAAAAACTCTTGTAAAAGTTGAATTTAAAAAACAGGCAAAATGAGTATAATGTGCACCAAATTACATGTGCTGACTGTGCTATTTGTAATAGGAAAAACCTGGAACACCCAATATTCCATACATCACTAGAATAAATAGTGTTTGATCCAAACAACGTATTACCATGATGAACTGAAAAGGAATGACTACATACAACAATTATATACAATAACTTAGCTGAGTCGCACAAACGTAAGGTTAAGTAATAGAAACCAAATATAAGACAATCTATTATTATTTCATCTACATAATATTCATAACTAAGCAATGGCAATCTATGGTGTTAGAATGCAGGATAGCCATGGCCAACGCTGTTGCCTTACTAGACTCTGGTGTGACCATGTGCTTTTTGGGCTATGGCTATCGCCATGCTTCCTTGGCCCCTTTCCCTACCTTGGGTAAGTGAATCTCCTCTTTTTCTCTCACTCTTTTTCTAAATTACTTTCTAAATAAACTATATTTTCTAATCTACAAAAAAAAAGAATGCAGGATAGTCGGTTTCTTTGAAGGAAAGGTAGTCATTAGTAGGGTGCACAAAAGTAGGCTTTAAGTACAATATTTTTCTGTTACTGTTTTGTGTTCTAGTTTTATGGTGTGTTCACTTAGTGAAAATGGATCAAGCTGTATATTTTTAATTTTTGCAGTTTTCTTTATGTGTGCTATAGTTAATAAAATGTTTAGAAAAATGTATTTTTTTCTAATAATTGATTTTCTTTTTTTCTTCATGTAAGAAACAAATCAATGAACTATTTTTGGCTATCATTAAAATCCACATAGAAACTGTTTGTAGAATATGATGAAATGCCTTACATAGCTAAATGTATTTAAAAAGAACATTTACTGGCTGGTCTGACTGCAGTGGTGTTTACAACTAATTGATCACAACCAGTTAACATATTTTTTGTTCCTTCTTCTCTCCCACTGCCTCACCTGGCTAGCCTTAAAAAAAAAAAAGTGTAAAAAAGAAGAGAGAGAGAATAAAAAAGAGAACACTTAATCATTGTTATCTTTCAGGTTAAGCAAATTACCTTCCAGTTTTTGAGAGTGATACTTCCATCGATTAGCAGCAATTAGAACAACCCTAACATAATCCCTGCTATTCTTAGTATTCTTCTGTGCAAACTAGATTTTTCAACTTTAGTAGAAATTAGAATATTGAAAAAAACTGACAGAATGTGAAATGATCTTCCAAAAATCTATCTATCATCAAGCATTATACAAACATATGTCATTTTATTGCACTTTTCTTATTACATTTTGCAAATACTGCATTTTTTAAAAATTGAAGGTTTGTGGCAATCCTGCATTTAGCAAGTCTATTGGCATCAATTTCCAACACCATGTGCTCACTTCATCTCTTTGAGTCACATTTTAGTAATTATTGCAATTATTAAAACTTTTAAATTATTACTATATCTGTTATGGTGATCTGCAATAAATAACTTTTGATATTACTATTGTTATTGTTTTGGGGATCCACAAACTGCACCCATATAAGATGGCAAACTTAGTTGATAAATGTGTGTTCTGACTGTTCCACCAACCAGTCGTTCCCCTGTCTTTAGTTCTCTCTCTTTTATTTCCTGAGACTCAACAATACTAAAATTAGGTTATTACTAATTCTACAATAGCCTCTAAGTGTCAGAAGTGAAAAAAAGAGGCACATGTCTCTCACCTGAAATAAAAAAACTAGAATGATTCAGCTGAGCTAGGAAAACACATCAAAAGCTGAGATAGGCCAAGAGTAGCCCTCTTGTGACAAATTATAACCAAATTGTGACTGCAAATAACATCTTAAAGAAAATTAGAAGTGCTACTACAGTGAACATGTGAATGATAAGAAAGTAAAACAGTCACAACATTTTTTTGTGCCAAATTCAAACCCAGAGCAAGGCCCTCTCTTCACTTCTAGGAAGACTAAGCGAGGTGAAAAAGCTGTGAAAGAAAAGTTTGAAGCTAGCGCAGAATAGTGCAGGAAGTTTAAGGAAAGTCATCTCCCTACAATAAAAGTACAATGTGAAGCAGGCAGTGCTGACATAGAAGCTATAGCAAGTTACCCATAACATCTAGCTGAGATAATTCATAAAGGTGGTTACAGTAAACAACATATTTTCCATATAGACAAAACAGCCTTCTACTGGAAGAAGATGCCATCTAGTACTTTCATAGCTAGAGAGCAGAAGTGAATGCCTGGCTTCAGCTTTAAAGGACAGGCTGACTCTCTTTTTAGGGACTAATGCAACTGATGACTTCAAATTAAAGTCAATAATCATTTACCATTAAAAAAAAAACCTAGCACATTAAAGAATAACACAAAATCTATTCATCTTGCTCTCTATAAATGAAACAACAAAGTCTGAAAGATAACACATCTGTTTACAGTATGGTTTACTGAATATTTTAAGCCCACTATTGAGATCTACTGCTCAAAAAAAAAATCTTTGAAAATATTACTGCTCATTGACAATGCATCTCCTTACCCAAGAGCTCTGATTAACACATAAAAGGAGATTTATATTGTTTTCATGCCTTCTAACACACAACATCCATTCTACAACCCATAGATCAAGAGATAATTTAGACTTTCAAGTCTCATTATTTAAGAAATATATTTTGTGAGGCTATAGCTGCCATTGATGGTGATTTCTCTGATGTATCTGGGTTAACTAAAAACCTATAAAGATTTCAACACTCTAGATGCCATTAAGAACATTTCTGATTTTGGGAAGAAGGGCAAAAATATCAATATGAATAGGAGTTTGGAAGAAGTAGATCCCAGCCACTATGAATAACTTTGAAGAGTTCAAAATGTCAGTGGGAAAAGTAGCTGCAGATGTGGTAAAACAGCAAGAAAACGAGAATTAAAAGTGCAGCCTGGTGATGTGATTGAATTGCTTCAATCTTATGATAAAATTTGAATGGATAAACATATGCTTCTTACAGATAAGCAAAGAAAGTGGGTTCTTGAGATAGAATCTACTTTTGGTGAAGATATTGTGAACATTGTTGAAATAACAAGAGTTAGAAAATTGCATAAATTTAGTTTGTGGTAAGGTTTAATGGATTGACTCTAATATTGAGTAAAGCTATATTGTAGTCCCAACAACATCAAATATCATTACATGATACAGATAAATTTTTCATGAAAATAAAAACCAACCAATATGGCAAATTTCATTATCACCTTCATTGTTAAGAAATGACACAGTCACCCCAACCTTCAAAAACCACCATCCTGATCAGTCAGCAGCCATCTACATCAAGGCAAGACCTTCCATCATCAAAATATTTATGATTCAGCTGGGCTCGGTGGCTCAGCCTGTAATCCCGTGGCTTTGGGAGGCTGAGGTGAGTGGATTGCCTGAGCCTGCAGGTTCAAGACCCGCCTGGGCAGCGAGACTTCATCTTTACAATAAATCAAAAAAAAAAATCAGCCGGGCGTGGTAGCGCGCGCCTGTATTCGCCGGAGCCCAACAGGTGGAGGCTGTGGTGGCCGGGAGCGGCCACTGCACTCCAGTTTGGGCGACAGAGTGAGACTCCAAATCAAAAAAAAAAAAAAAAAAAAGAAAAAAAAATTTGATTCATTGAAGGCTTAGATGATCATTAAAGTTTTTAATTAGGGCATATATATATTTATATATAATACTATTACACATTTAATAGACTAAATTATAGTGTATATATAACCTTTATATTTGAAAGTATATATTTATATATGCCTTGAAAAATTAAAAATTTTGTGTGACTCTATCCACTTTATTGTGATATTTGCTTTATTGCATCGGTCTGGAACTGAACCCACAGTAGCTTTAAGGTATGCTTATATAGATATTTTATGAAGCTATAAATATAATAGCATATATTATACTAGGAAAACTGAATAATTATCATAAATAAGTTATATGTTTACATAAGAGACTGATTTTAAATTAAAAGGATATTAATATATAATAACTGGTCCATCCATGCTAGATTAGTCTGAGGTGAAATCTGGTTTGAAATCCACTGCAATATAAAATGTCATCCTTTGAAGTAAGACAAACAAGGCATAGCAATTAGAATCCTATGTATTTATAAACTGTGAGACCTTAAATATTTCCCTAATTGCTCACAGATCCTCATCTGTGAAATTGGCACACTATTGGCCGCCTATTACGTTGGCTATGACAATCAAATGAACATATTTTAAATGAATACCTGAATGAAAATAGCAGGCATAGTGTTTGACATATAAAAGCACTCAAAAACTGTTAGTTTACTTTCACACCATTCACCATTATCTGTTACTAGCCTTTGGGGAAATTATTCACTGCAATTACATCACAATGCAGCTAACGCTTCCTTGGATTTTAGTCCTCAGCTAAATGCCTTCAAACATTCTGTTTTTAAGAAAACTACTGATTCTCATGAGTTATGATGTTTCATTCAGCCTCAAATTTCCTGCCCATAGATTATAAATAATGACTAAGGAAAAAATGAATAAACAGTAAACAGGAAATTAGGTCACTTTTAACATGCAGGTTTTTGTCTTTGTTTTATGTGGAATTTTTAAACTTACCACTTAATATGTTTTGCATGTTCTGCTTTTTTTTCTTTCAAAGATTCTAATTCCACTGATTTCCTTCACTATAACTACTAACTTTGTTCAGATGCTAAACATGTTTTAAAAAGTTTTATAGCAATATATTTTACTTCACCCCTTGATTCCAATGCTCAAATACAATATTAATGTCAATCACTTGTATGAATTTATTCAATTTTATTTCTGACAACAATTATGTCTTATGTTTGTGAATGCACCATGACCTCTCCTAAAATTCAGAATTAGTGTACTTATAAGTATTACATTCAGCTTAGGCACAATCTTAAACGTACAGATCCAAATAAATATGTAGCTTTTCTGATCATCATATTTTTTAAATTACTGAAATAGTACCCCAAAATAGCATAATTAAACTCTCTCAAGTTTGATCATGGTAAACAGTAACTTAAATAAGCTAATATTTAAATTGTTTAAAAATGTCTAATAAACTTCCATATGTACCTGATATGCTGGACAACAGCTCTGATATTTAGTTATAATACATCGGCCGTCATACTTTTTTATTTGACTAGAATTGATAGAAATGGTTATAATTTTATATTCATTTAAATTATAGTATCACAGTGCTCTGAAAACCATTATCTTTAATCTCCCATAAAACAAGAGTTGATAGCAATGCTGAACAAATGCTGTTGGCATGAGTCTCTGACAGGGCAGCTTTGATTTATGCTGTAGCTTTCATAAGGTGCTACTGAAAAAGATACAATTCAATAAATTAGAAGCACAAGGAAGTAGAACAAATGCCTGCCAGTTATGGAATGTTTACATGATTTACTCGCCACAGTAAAGCTTACTAGAGGGATTACAGGAAAAGCTAATCATGAAATAACATTCTCTGATACTTTGTCCCCCTAGAATTCAAGCATCAGATTTAGCTGCATGAAATTAATCAAATACTGTCCATTCTTTTGAAGACAAAGCATGCCTTCCACTAAATAAAATAAGAGGAAATGGACTGTCATTGCTATTGTTTTGAACATTCTTTCAACAACCTGGAAACTTGTTTAGAAACAATAAACTAAAGATAAGTAGATAGGTAGATAGAGATAATTTAGTTAAATACGTAGATAGATGCAGATATATAACTATAACCTTTCCAACTTCTTAAAAATACAAGTTTTGCACATTTTTTCTCTATTTAAATACACATTTAATGCCGTAAATGTCTATCTAATACCAGTTTTAACTCCATCAAACAGATTTTGATATGTTGTCTTTTCAACTTATTTCAATTGTTCTCTAATTTCTCTTGTGATTTTCTAACATTTAACTTAAGGTTAATTATTCAGTATGTTGATTAACTTCCAAATATTTGAACATTTTTCAGATAAATTTATGTTACTGATTTCTTATCTCATTTTGTTTGAAACAAAAAAAAAAGTCATATTTTTTGATAGAGCGATTTGTGTTGCTTTTGAGTATATATATTTGGGTTGAATGGTACCTCTATTTTTGTCTTTGAGAAATCTCCAAACTGCTTTCCACAAAAGTTGACTAGCATATATTCTCACCAACAGTGCACAAGTGGTTCTCTTCTCCTCAGCCTTGCTACCACCTGTTGTTTCTTTTACATTTTAGTAATAACCATCCTGACCTTTATGAGATAGTATCTCATTGAAGTTTTGATTTGTATTTCTAATGCAAATCTAATCTAATGATTAGTGATGTTGAGGATTTCTTCATATCTTTGCTGGCTGCTTGTATGTCTTCCTTTGGGAAATGTCTGTTCAGGTTTTTTGCCCACTTTTCAATGGGGTTGTATTTTTCTCCATTGATTTGAATGTTTATTGCATCACTTTTCACAACAGCAAAAATGGAACCAATCCAGATGCCCATCAAAGGTGGACTGGACAAAGAAAATATGTTACATATACACTATGGAATATTACACAGCCATAAAGAAAAACAAAATCATGTCCTTTGCAGCAACATGGATGCAGCTGGACACCATCATTCTAAGTGAACTATCACAAAAACAAACAAACAGAAATACTGCAAGTTGTCACTCATAAGTGGGTACTAAACACTGGGCACACATAGACACAAGAATGGGAACAATAGTCACTGGGCACTATTAAAGGAGATACGAAGAGGGAGATGGATAAGGAGTACAAAACCACTGATTGTGCTCCATGTCCACTACGGTGGAAAAGGGCTCATCAGAAGCCTAAAACTTCTTTTCGTACAACATATGTATGTAGCAAAATCTCACATGTACCCCATGATACTAAAATTTAAAAAATTAAGTTAGAAAAATATAAAAGCATAAAAAAACCATATTTTTAAATTTTACTTAAAAAGAGAGAGTTTGACTCTAGATGGATGATCAGAGAAGACTGGATCAACATCTTTCTTTAATTTTATTGGTTGTTAATTGCTGCATATCAATATTACCACTAATATAGTAGCTTAAAATAACATATTTATTTTTTCAGTTTCTGTGACTCAGGAATCTTGCCAGAGCCTAAGAGTGTTCTCTACAATTTTGTAATTAAGGTGTGAGCCTAAGCTTGGGGTGTCCCATCAGAATGCTTGACTGGGGAAGACTTAGTTCCAAGTTCATTTAGGTTGTTGCATGATGACTTTATTTTGTCAACTAACTGCATGTACCACAGTGGTCCTGTGCTGTGCATTACATTTCTATGTTTAGGTACACAAATACTCACCATTAAAACTACCTACAAGCCGGGCTCGGTGGCTCAGCCTGTAATCCCGCGCCTTTGGGAGGCTGAGGTGAGTGGATTGCCTGAGCCCGCGGGTTCGAGACCCGCCTGGGCAGCGAGACCTCATCTCTACAATAAATCAAAAAATCAGCCGGGTGTGGTAGCGCATGCCTGTAATTCCAGCTACTTGGAAGGCTGAGGCGGAAGGATCGCCGGAGCCCAGCAGGCGAGGTTGTGGTGGCTGGGAGCAGCCACTGCACTCCAGTCTGGGCGACAGAGTGAGACTCCAACTCAAAAAAAAAAAAAAAACTACCTACAGTATTTAATATAGTAACATGCTCTACAGTTTTTGTAGTCTAACAGTAATAGATTATACCATGATGTAGCCTAGGTATGTGGAAGGTCATACCATGTATGTTTATAAGTGCCTCATAAGATCTCTATGATGTCCTCACAGTGAAGCAATCACCTGAAGATGCATTTCTCAGGATATATCCTTGGCAGAAAGTGGCAGATGACTGTATTCTTAATTCTGTTTCATTAATCAATATGTCTATCCTTAGGCCAATAACATAGCATCATGTGTATTTTTTTATTTTTAGCATTTAAAATAAGTTTTGCAGCCAGAGTGAGATTTCCAACATGATTTTCCTTTTGCAAGACTGTTGTGGTTATTCTAAGTCCTTTTCCATTTTGTTTTAGAATAAGTGTCTCAATTTCTATTAAAAACACACCTGCTATAATTTTGATTTAGTTTGCATTGGATCTAAAGATCAACCTGAGAACAATTTTAGTCTTAATAACATTTAATGTATAAATCTATTAATATAATGTTTATTTCCACTCATTTAGGTCTTATTAAATTTCTCTCCAAATGATTTACCAATGTATAATTCTTGCAAATACTTTGATTTTGCTAAAAATATTGACCTCATATCCTAAATAATTACAAAATAAACTTTTTTGTCTAGTAGAAATTGTAGATTTCTTAAGATGGTCTACCTACAAAGTCACATAATCTGTAAATAAATAGAATTTGATTTCTTCCTTTCCCCAACTATATAACTTTCATTAGTGTTTGTTGCCATTGGTATTTATTAGAGTTGTGAGGGCTGACATTCTTGCTTTTTCTCAATGTCTTGAGTAAAACATTAAGTCTTTCATTATCATCTGTGGTAGACTAATAGATCTTACATAGGTTTCTTCAATAAGGCCAAATATGTTTCCTTCAATTCCATGGTTTTTACCATGAATAAGTATTAAATTGTGTCAAATATTTTTCTCCATATATTGAAATAATTATATGATCTCTTTGTCTCAATTAATTAGAGTGGTTAATTAAATTTATTGAACAATTTGAGTGTGTTAAACCAATCATGCATTCCTAGATTAATGTTTACTTTGACATAAATATTATCTCTTTTACATATTGATATATACATTGTACATATCATGGTAAGGATTTTTGTATCAATAAGAAACTGCTCTGTACATTTTACTATTTTTTTCTGGTTTTGATATTATTGAATTTTTTTTACTTAAAAAATAGTAGGGAAGATTTATCTCCTATTCCATTATTTGAAAGACTTTGAGTAATGTTTATTTTTATTCTCTTGTTAAATGTTTAGTAGATTTTACTTATGAAGCCATTTGGGCTTAGAATTTACTTGGTGGAAAATTTTTGAATTAGAATTCTAATTTATTTAATAAATATAGGCCAATATCTGTTTTATATTTCTAATTATTTCAATTATGTTAAGCCGTTTTTTTAAGGAAGTTCTCCATTTATCTAATTTGTCAAATTTGTTGATACTATATTGATAAGATTCCTTATTATTCTTTAACTATATGAAGAATTTCATAATTATATTTTATCTTTCAATTCTAATATTTCTTGTGTTGCCAATAGGCTGATGTTAAATCTCTAAACTTCCTGTGTCTGAGATTGTCTTTGTTTCACCTTGCTTTTTTTTTTTATTTTTTTATTTTTTTGAGATGGAGTCTCATTCTGTCGTCGCCCAGACTGGAGTGCAGTGGCCGCTCCCGGCCACCGCAGCCTGGACCTGCTGGGCTCCAGCGATCCTTCCGCCTCAGCCTTTCAAGCAGCTGGAACTACAGACGCGCGCTACCACGCCCGGCTAATTTTTTGATTTATTGTAGAGATGAGGTCTCGCCAAGTTGCCCAGGTGGGTCTCGAACCCGCGGGCTCAGGCAATCCACTCACCTCGGCCTCCCAAAGCGCGGGATTACAGGCTGAGCCACCGAGCCCGGCTCACCTTGCTTTTTAAAGACTATATTTTCTCAAAACATATATTTAAGGGTACATTCTATTTGGTCACACATATCCAAATGGTTCACTGTGTTTCATATATCTCTCCAGACCTTTTCTGTTCTTTTCATTCTTTTTTGTCTTTATTTTGAGATTTTTCTGTTGGCCTATATTTAGTTCACAAGGCTATTCTTCTGCTATGTGGAGTACTATTAAATGCATCTAATGACACTGAAAATTTTAATTTTAGTATGTTAAATTGAATCGTGAAATCATGGATATATATATATTTTTTAATTTCAGTTCTCTTCTAAGAGTCTCCATCATTTTCTCTATGCCAATGTATGTAGTTGTCACCACTAGTTTATTGTCCTTGATTGCTAACTTAAACTTCTTTGTGTATCTTCTTCTACTATTTACTTTTTTCTACTTTATCAATAAGTCACATTTTTTCACCTTTTTACATGTCAATACAAATGAAGCCACTTCAGATGTAACAAACGTAGTCACTTCAGATATTGTGTATAAAAGGAGTGAAGTGGCTACAGATGACAACTTCCACCAGTGGGTGTCTCATTTTCTATATGTTGAGAATATATCATAGCTAAATAAAATCATATTTTGAGCTACAGCAGAACTGTATTCCAGTATTGGTAAAAGCCTGTTATCTACTCACTTCTCCTTATTCCTTGAGTGTGGCCCTTCTTTAATTTTGATTGAAATCTTGGAGTGTCTTTATATCCTCAGTGCCTCAGTCACTCTATATTCTATCATACAGATCATCTGAGATTGGCATTCCAGACTGTTTCAGGCTCAAAATCCCCACTGTTTATTTCAGGTGTTCTTCCCCCAGCAGATCTTTGTACTAGTTATGGTAGAGATTCTCTCTGACTTGCCAGCTCCATGTCACTCAAAAATTCTGAAGAGCAGAGAACTCTAGAAATAGCCTACAGGGAAACAACAACAACAATGACAACAACAAAAACTGTCTGGCTTTATATTTTCTCCTCAGTTGTACCAGCCTGACATGACTGCCAACAACCTGTTTCATTTTACTTAGAAGTAGAAAGTCTATCTGTTTATGTATAATGTAACTTTTTATGCATTTCTGATTAAATTTTCCATATTGCCATTTATTTAATATCTGTTTGATATTTTTGTTTTCTTTTCCCTTAGTTATATTGCTTTCTTTTAGTTCCACGTATTTAACTAAAGGTGATTTTGTCCCCAAGGATATTTGACAAAGTCTGGAAATATTTTTTTGTTGTCACAACAAGAAAATCTATCAGGTAAAGAGAGGACAGGGATTTTAAGCATATTATAAAGGTACAGGATAGTTAACAAATAATTATCTGACCAAAAATATCAATAGAGCTGATACTGAAAATTTTTGCTCTACTTTATTTCTACCATTCACCATTTTCCCTTGTAAATTTTACATATTTTCATATTCTTTAAAAGAGACATAAATATAACGATATGTATCATTCACTTATTAAATTCTAATATATATTTATGACTTTACCACTTCCTAGACAATACAATGACCTTGAGACACTGTAGGTCCATTTATACTTTGTCACATTTTGTGTAATTATTATACACCTTACTCCTTTATATTAACTTTCATTAGATATTAATATTTTTGGTTTATATTATAAATACTTGCTTTTTAACCCATATACTTTCCTGCTTTATTGTTTTGCATCACTTTCTATACCTCTATACTTCCCTCTGGATTATTTTTTCTCCAACAGAAACTTTTTTAGTATTTTCTTTATTGCATGTGTGTTGCTGAAAACTTGAAAGTTTTTCTTTAAAAATTTCTTCCCTAAATATTGAAGAAATTTTGGCTTAGTAAAGAATTTTATATTGGCATTCAAGTTTTAAAAATCAATTTAAAGACACAGTTTCTTTTTTTTTTTTGAGTTGGAGTCTCACTCGGTCAGCCAGACTGGAGTGCAGTGGCCACTCCCGGCCACTGCAGCCCCGATCTGCTGGGCTCCAGCGATCCTTCCTCCTCAGCCTTCCGAGTAGCCAGAATTACAGGCATGTGCTACCACGCTCGGCTTATTTTTTGATTTATTGGAGAAATGAGGTCTCGCTGCCCAGGCGGGTTACAAGTTTCAATATGTCAGCTTTGATTTTTTTTTTTTTATAGTTGCATTTTATCAGTATTAGAGTTGCTCATTTAATAACATTTTTCTCCTTATTTTGATTTTATTGAGTTTTATTATCCTATTCTTAAGCGTAGTTTTTTAAAAATTTAATCTTTTTGCTTCTTAGATCATTATAAATTTATAGTTTTATGTCTTTCATCAGTCTTGAAAAATTGACGAAAATTTGTGGAAAGTTATCATCTCTTCAAATGTTTGTTTTAATCACTCTCTTCTCTTTTTGTGGAACTAGATAAAATATGTTGAAACTCTTTTTATGTTCTTCATAAGTCTTACCTTCTTTTCTATCTTTGCATTATTTTATATCTGTGTTTTGAAGTGAATATTCTATAATCTCACTTCTAGTTTTTTAATTATCTTATCATACGTGAAATCTGCTGTAAATCCCATCTAGTGGTTTCTAATTTCAGCTTCTCTTTGTTTATGTGATCAGTGACAGAATTTCCATTTGATCATTTGCTTTAAAAATTTTACATCTTATAATTTAATTTTTTGAATGTGTCAGTTATTTTTAAATTCATGGCTAGCAATTCCTACATCTATTCTTATTATGAGTTAATTTCTAATATTTTTCCTGTTCCCATGAATTGTTTCACCATTCTGCATAGCTAGTAATTGTTAAATTAATTATAGACACTCCTATAGAAAAAATTTGTAAAAAAAATTTTAAGTTCATATTAAAGCTACCTTTTTTTAACCTTTTTTCTGCTTGTAGTAAACAATCTGCCAAAGAAGATAACCCTAAATTAACAAAGATTAAACTGACTTGAAACTAGTATTCAGTCTCTGTGGGTATGGTATAATCTTAATTATCAATGCTCCTGCATTTACTTGCTTGGGTGTTGAGTGTTCCAACTGATATCCTAGGGTACATATATAGAAGCCTCTTACTTGACAGGCTGTACATCCATTTATCATCTGACTTTTATGCGTTCTGTTGCTCAGTCTCACAGAGTCAATTTTAAATTTAGCCTTAGGAGGTAAATTAAAAGCAAGTGTTGGGATCATCTTTTTCGAATTTTTTTTTTCTCTAGAATCATAACATCCAGTTCACTGATGCCTTGGTATTTGAAAACATATTTCTTTAAAAAGTCTTAAATTTCACATTTTTATAACATAAGTACCTAATTTATGTATTTTTAAATTCAGATAAATGGTATTGCTAATATCCTGGTATTCAGAATTTCTCTTATTCAATTCTCTTCACTTCTATCTAAAACCATGTGTTTCTCTCTCTCTCTCTCTCTCTCTCTCTCACTGTCTTTTGCTCCCTACTCTTATCACAAAATTTTGTCTCACTATTTCATTTTGCACTGATTTTACACATAAGTATTTTTTTTTTTCCTGAAAATGTAAAATAGGTTATATTTTGGATGTACTTCCTTACCATAGCAAAACCTTTTTTCAGAATTCTCTAGTATGCTATTATCTGCATGCTACATTAAACATGTTTTTATATGTTCTAGATTATTATATTTTTATTTCTCAACTGTCTTGCCATTTTAGAAGAAGCTTTATTGCAATGTACATTAATTTCCTCTTTGTATGGCTCAACAAGTGATACTTAACACCATCTTCAAAAGGCAGTTTTAAAGAAAAATTTAGACATTTTGGTGGAAAATATAAACAGGCTGATAGCAACATTTTTCTCTTAGTCTTTCTCTATTTCTTATATCTTTTTCAATAATATTTTACATTATTTTCAGATTTGGTTGGTGGAAGATTACAAAATAAAATGTCCTTGTGACAGTTAATTTTATGTGTCAAACTAGCAAGGCTACAGTGCCCAGGTCTTTGGTTAAACACCAGCCTAGATGCTGCAATGAAGGTAAGTTTTAGATATGATTAGCATTTAAATAATAAACCTGGTTACCCTCCATAATGTGGGTGGGCCTCATCTAATTAGCTGAAGGTTTTAAGAGCAGGTTTTCAGAAAGAAAATTTTTATTTTCAAAATTGCAACATTAACATCCTATCTGAGTTTCCAGCCTGCTTCCTTGTGGAATTTAGACTCAGGACTGCAGTATCAACTTTTACCATTATCTTTAGCCTGACAACCTGATCTACAAATTTTAGACTTGCCAACTCCCACAATTACGTGGGCCAAGCCACCTCCTTAAAATAAATTTATCTCAAAGAAAGAAAGACAGAGAGAGAGAGGGAGAGGGAGAAGGAAAGGAAGAGGAGAGATCCTATTGGTTCTGTTTTTTGAAGAACTCTGTCTAATACAGTCTGGATGTAAAGAAAGAAAAAGTGAGCCAGTCTAGTTTCTTACCTCAGAAAAGGAAGATATTGATATATTTGAGGTTTCGTACAGATTGGAGTTCAGGAGATATTATTTAGTGAATATAAAACAAGTATCTCTTACAAAGGAACAATTCCCCTAATGGTTCCAAGTTCTGAGAAAACAACCAGGTTATGCTACGAAAGGAATTGTGGATCTTGATACGTGGAGTCTTCTGCTTGCTAAGATGGTAAGAGCATTCCAGACATCAGCCAATGGATTCCTTGGGGGAAAAAAAAACAGGTTCTAAGTGCTCAAATATATAAGGTCTAATTGACACAGCTAAATTTTATTTACAGTTCATGACTTGAGAAGCTATCAAAAAAAGACTCTGAGGCTCACTCATGGAGTCATCAGATTCCCTGATAAGAAGGCCAGGCTGGGATGAAGCTCAATGCTCTCCAAATCATTGAACCAAGACAAGTAAAAACTGCATTGCTATTACTCAAAAAATCTGACATTGTAGCCTGGGACAAAATACCTATCCTTGTAAGGTATTCTAAATCACAATTGTTACTGCTTATGACTAAACCTTTGATAGCAAAATGCATTTTGAAAGAACATTTGTATATGGTTACAAAGGGAAATATCAACATTTTATATGTATCTTAGGTGGTACTTCACCATACATCTAATAAAAAATACCTGTTTGAAAAATCACTAAATCTTCCTTTATCACTACTCTCTGATTTCAATAGTTTTAGAATATTATGAATCAGTAGTATTACTTAAAAGGAAAAAAAGCGCTCTGCCTTCTCAGTGCAGGAAATATTATAGTTAAAACCACTAAAACACAGAAGAAAGCTGTCTGCACAGTAGTACACCCAAGATGAATATTAAATATGTGCATGGATGAAAGACTCCCCAGGGAATGTGAGTTTTTTAATCATAGTGTTTGACTTTCCATATCTGATTTGTTGCTCCTTATATGGCAGGAGGATGGACTGGGTAGAACATTTTTCTCTAATTTCTTGATAAGCACTACTATCAACCTGACAGCCTGGACTGATTAAATATCCCTATTCACATGCAGACATAACCACTGCCTTTAAGAATCTCTGAGGCTAAAATTAAATGTAAATTAACAAAGACTTAAACCCCTCTTCAGCTTCTATCCTTTCAGACAATTATTGCACACTATTTTGTGGAAAAATACAGTGTATTTACAAATCACATTTGTTTCTTTTTATTTTATTGGTCCAGTAGAGGCCTGATGAGATTCTGTCATGGGAAAAATAGGAAAGAGCATCATTCAAGCAAGCCAAAATCAACAGAGAACCCTATAAATACACAATTTGAAACCAAAAAGTTGACAGTTTAGGGATATAAGAAAGGAACAAGCATGTCTTTGAGACCTAGTTTAACAAATACTAAATACTTAGCAAGACAGAAAATCTAGGTTAGAGTACTGGGCACAAAAATGTCAGACTGCTATTATGGACAATGTGAGACTAGAGCCAAAGATAAACAATAAGAATATGTTACTTTGACCTGGAGTTGTGGCTACCAATGCAAAGGTAATGGGGTGCTAGTGGTTCTGTGAGTGATTTGAAGGTTGTGTGAGCTAGGACACTCTGTAGGAATCTACTTAAAGTCAAAGTCACTTTGAGTTCCTCGGGAGGCCTGAATTCAGAGGGAGAGAAAAACGAGTGGTGCTGAACTGAATTAGGAGTAAAGGTTATTAGGAAGATGGTTGGAGGGGGTAATCAGGCCTTTGCCACAATCTTTTCGAAAAACCTTTCTTCTACTATTGTATTACTGCTACAGTCTGAGATTTTATGAATCTGACTGAGATTATGATTCCATATTAACACTACCTAGCGATCTTTTTTTATTTTATTTTTTATTTTAAAGATGTGGGGTACAATTCAGGGTTAGGTATACAAATTTTCATTATGCAGCTACTCTTGTTGATGAGGTGTGCCACTCCCTCCCCTGGCAGTTTCCCTCCACTGCCAATCTCCCCCTCCTCTGGCAGTTTCCCACTACTGCCAATCCCTTTCTTATAGTATTATGATAATTGTTCAAGGTCCACTTATTAGTGAAAACATATGGTACTCTGTTCTTTGTTTCTGTGATACTGGCAATCTTTCTACAGTTGCTAATCAATTTACCTTCTAAACAGTGTAAAAGTAGGCCTTTGACTTTTTCCGTTCTTCTCAAATCTCAGACTTATCTTCTCACCCTGCCCATATTCACTTGCAGAATAACAAAACTTATTCCACCTGTTTCTTCCCAACATTTACAGGCTTCTATTCTCTCCCCATAAAAAGGTGGTATCTTCAACCATTTCTTGTAGTCAATTAATACCCATAATCACAGGAAATTTTAGTATTAACCTTCATTTATCTAACTCCAGTTTCACTCTTCAGTGTTTGAATATGCTCAAAATGTTCAAACCTTGATAAATGTCGTTCTTTGACCTTCTCATCCCACTCCTTATCACCAGCATTTTTTATCTTTGCTTTCTTTATGGGCAGACATGACCATGTCCCCCACTTTTAATCCCATTACTTAGGGATAACATGATAGTATCACAATGTCTGACCAGAGAATGCAGGAATCCCTAAGTCCTCGCCTATCAAATATGTATCAATGTTTATTAAGAATCTATATAAATGAAAAAATAAATTAGTGGAATAATTATAAAAGTATTATTAAATTAAAATAGATAGGTACATAAATACTTAGAGTAAATAAAATAACTAAGAAAGAAAGGACATAGGTGACCAAAAGTGCAATGGCAGTAAAGAATAAGAAGTGTGCTGTTTAAACAGATAGCCTAAATGTTGCTTTCTATTTCTGTACTAATTCAAAATCTAGTTGTTTCACTGATTCCTTCTCAATTAAATCGGAAATACAAGTTTTTGTCTGTTTTTTCAGAATTCCAGATAGGTACACCAGCTGTTTCTCAGTATTTTCTCCTGGATGTTTTATTGGAATTTCTAAGCAGCATGTCAAAAACTGAAATTATGATGCTTTTCCCACAGAAACAGAAGCCAAAGTCTTGCTCCATTTCTGTCTCTGCAGTTTTAGGACATGTGACAAAATGGAGGCTTCAAATCAGCCTAGGTCTTTTACTGGCAACAATGCATAGTACTATTCAGGTGAACTATAATTAGGGTTTCCAGATATCACAAATAAAAATGCAGCACACATGTCCACTAAATTTGAATTGCAAATACACGATATATACTTTTATTATATAAGTATATCCTAAATATTTCATGGGCATTTTTATACTATAAAAGGATAACTAATACATTATACTATAAAAATGTATTAGTTATACTATAAAAGTATATTTTCGTTCATCTCATATTCAAAATTGAATGGATGTTCAGTATCTCAGCTGGCAATTCTACAAAGAATAAACATAGAAAAAAACTAAACTTGGTTTATGTAAGCCACTGAAGTTTGAAAGTTATTTGTCACCACAATATAATTAACCTATCCTGACTAATATAGCACCGTTCATCCACTACAAGGAAATAAAATTATACTATTAATGTCTGATTTTTTAGACTACACAGTTATCCCCTCCTCCATTGAATGTTAATACCCAAAGCTGCGAAAACACTGCCTTTTCCAGGTGACATCCATCCCCTCCAAACCATGCACTGAGGCCATAAAAATGCTACAAGAATTCCTGTACTTAATTTTGGAAAGCCTACAAATCAAATTGATTGCCAAGATGGGATATAAACTTTTAGCAATCCACTTTCCCCCTCAAAAAATGTTTTAAACTATGAATACAGATACAGGTAATTTTCTTGATGTTTCCAATTCATGTAGCTGCCATAAATCATAGACAAATATAAAGTTACATTTAATCATAAGGGGAAATTATGATAAACACTTGAGTATGTTATCGGAAAAATTATGGCTCTGAGTAAGAATTGGTTGGGAAAGAGGGCTTGGTCTTTTTGCGTGTCTGTGTTTCACTTTGTGCTGGACCATCTGAGGCCAGAAATTTCAATCTAGGAAGTCAACCGTGTTGTAGTTGTCTGCTCGAGTATCATCCTCTGGTCAGGTGTAGAAATGAAGGAAACAAATAGTGCTCAGCAAAGAAAACTGCATAAAAACACACGCATCGCCCTGAAACACAACCGTCTGGTATGCTGTTCCCCATAAATTGATCCACTTTAGTGAAATAAGTAGTGCAGGCTGGGGGCAATATGTTGCCAGGCAGTAGTGAAGCCAGCATGACTGAATGAGTTGACCTCAATTTTGCTGACACATGTGCTGCCAGGTTTATGAGGAGAATAATAATGAGAGTAACACACAGCACATTTATGCCATTGAATGAATGAGTCAGTAAACAAATATCACAAAAATAAGTTGATTAGGATTCTACAAGAATACAGAAAAAGAACTACAGACTAAAGACTAATTAATGTACACTTGTAATTGGTGTGTGTGTGTGTGTGTGTGTGTGTGTGTGTGTGTGTGTGTGTGTTTCCTTACAGTTTTACCAGGGAACTTGCTTTTAGTATTGCTATTTCTCATTTTTATCTTTATTGCTTTATGCATTGGTGATCCAAAAGATCCTACAAACATCCTGTTAAAACTAAGAAGATCCCCACATTGCTTCTGGATACAAAATGAATCAATACTGCTCCTATAAACTACTCTTAGTAGATTGAATTCTCTTAGAAGCAGATTCTGATCTAGGGATTCAGGAACAAGTGATTTTTTAAAAGGAACTATTTGATAAGATGCCAAAAAGAAAATGTTGAAGTTGGGGCAAGAAAGCAGAAAAAGTCAAAGAAAGGCATAAAAACGTGAGATCACAGCCTCAGCCTAATCCAAGTTGCTTCAGACTTTAAATTATATCTCAGAGTTATTTCCACCATGGTTATGCACTTCCATTACAGAGAATTATTGGTTATAGTCCGCCTAGATTAATGAGAGTATGGGAAAGGTAAAACTCACAGGCAGTTTAAATTTTCCATTAGGGAAGGTAAACCAGTTCTCTAAATATGTGTGTGTGGGTGGGGGGTGGCGGTGGGGTGTATAAGCCCACAGCAATCAAGCATTCATAAGCCTGGGGTTGGACACACAAAACAGTAAATAAGGCTGTGGGATCTGGGCATATCATGAGAGGTGTCTATTCAAACATAATTAGAAAACTGAGGTCAGGAATAAGAGACATTTATAATAGCATAGCAATCATTAATAATGGGCAGATGTTATGGACTGGATGTGTCTCCCCAAAATTCGTATGCATATGTTAAAACCCAAATTCTCAATGTGATGATATTTAAAGATTGGGTCATCAGGAGTAATTAGGTCTTGTGATAGATTGATTAGTGCCTTTATAAATTGAAACACAAAAAAAGATTGCATGCCCTCTCTTTCTCTCTCTCTCTCTCTGGCTTTTTTTTCCTCTCTCTCTCTCCTGCCCTGTGAGGATACAGTGAAAAGGCACCTATCTCTAAACCAGGGATAGTACCCTCACCAAGAAGCCTACCTTGCTCCTCTGACTTCCAGCTTCCAGAATTGTGAGAAATAAATATTTGTTGTTTAAGTTACCTGTCTATGATATTCTGTTATGGCAGTCTGGACTAAGATAGTAGATAACCAAACAGAAGTGTAAAATACCTTTGTAGAAATTCAATAAAATAAGAAAAGACAAACTTGGAGTGGTATATGATGTTAGTGGATTAGAAATATTAGAAATACAATATTGTGAACATAGCATGTTTCCAAAACTAATCTCTAAATTCAAATTTCTGTTAAAACTCTAGTAGAATGGAAAAAGGATAAAAATTCATACAATCAGTCTAAATGTTGTATAAAATAATACAATAAAATACATTTTACAAAAAGAGGACTTTCCTAACAAATTCAAAGACATTTTATATTAATAATAATTAAATCAGTATGATATTGGTCTAGAAAGACAGAAAAAAATGTCTTGCCCAGAGATTATCTTCAGCATGTTGATGATTAACCCATGGAGTATGTGATATATGAGGAAAAAAATAGTCTGGAAACAAAATATTAAGCACAACAATCAGAGAAAGAATGAGATGAGGTATGAGCTAAACTAACCAGAATGATAATAAGGTACCATTTATTTATAAATGGAAACTCACTTGTCCATAAAAAGAAATGAAGTATTAATTCAAGCTACAGTGCAAGTGAACCTTGAAAACATTGTGCTGAATGGAAGAATCCAGATACAAAAGGCCACATAAATGATTCCATTTATATGTAATATCCAGAATACGTAAATCTATAGAGTAGATTATTTCTCACCAGAGCTGGAGAAGGCATAAATGGGGAGTGACTGCTAGTGGGTATAGGTTTTTTAGGATGGGTAATGAAATGTTCTGAATTATGATGATTGATGTGCAACTTTGTTAAATCTGCTAAAGCTCATTAAATTGTATACTCTAAAAGAGGAAACTTCATGGTATATGAGCCACGTCTAAATAAAATTTCTACTACAAATACTTATATTTTGAACGTTTCCTGTAGTATCTCCCAGAGTAAAATAAAATAATATTGAAAAAACTAGGGAATCAGAGGAATTCATTTTGGATTTCAAGGGAGCACAATATTTTTTATGGTGAGATAAAAGAGCAGAAATGAAGAACTGTGGATTGGCTTGCAGAGAGAGAGCTCTCAATACTTTTTCTTCATTTTCTAAACAAACTTTAGTACTTTAGAAAAAAGACTAAAAGGTATTTTTCACATATTACTGCATCTTAAACAGAAAAAATAAACATTTTGAGTCTTTTTTCTTCAATTGTTGGACATCAATTTCATCATATCTATTATGAAATACAGATGATTATACCAATTTGTTTTCAAACATTCTTGTTGCTTTAAAAATGTGTAAATCATTCTCAGTTTATATGTCCTGGAAGAATAAATGGGGGTTTGTTATTTTAGAGAGTGATTAAAAATTGATCCTTGGAAAACTCTTCATCTTAACTGGTTTGATTTAAACAATTATCTGAAAATTGCCCAAAGCGGCCCTTTCTCAGGTATTTTTTTATGGCACTAAACTCAGGCTATTGATCTGATTCTCAGCTGCTGTTTTTCATAACATAGTTAGAGTGAATTCACTTGCTTCACCAGATGCCTTGGGGTATAATTTTAAGAATCTGATTGACATTTTAATAACAATTGTACTTATGTCAATAAATGTTATTTGGTACATTTTTTAGGGAGACGTTGAAGCTAAAATGCATTCAGTTGGCTCAGTTATTTAATCTGCAAATGTCTTCAAAATGAGAGGAACCAGAATATTTATCCTAACATATTCAATGTCCTATAATCAAGTTAAATATCCAACAATAAAATTTAGTCTAGAAAATTGTAGACTTCATAGAAAATCATGTACACACAAGCAGAATTTAACCTTCTCACAGGCATATACACAAACATACATACATCCTGTTTTTTTATATTATCTACAGTCAACATTTATCCTTTGTATTACTGGATTTCAAAAAGAACAGAGAATAAATAACTATTCTCAGGAAACATCATAAATATAACCCACCTTTATGTGTGACCTTAATATTTGGGTCATTTTATAAAATAAAAGACAATAGTTTCTATTTATTTTAGGTCAAGTATCTTAGTTTCTCACAGTCAATATATAGTACAGTCATCATTCTCTCTAAAACTTCTTCAATCTATAATAGTCAGAATCTTTGATATCATATGTATAGGAAAAAGAAGAAATGTGGATGCTTCTCAGGAAATGATGGCATACTGTGGACATCTGTTGGGTTTTGTCTGCCAAGAATCATTTTACTCTTTGTTCACATGTCAGTTGGCACAAGGGCGATTAACCTACTCTAGACATTTTAATCAGAAAAGATTTTAGATGCTTAAAAGTTACTGAATTTTCTAAATAATTGGGTCCTTAGCTGGGCAACCCAGAATGACTCACAGAAAAACACAGAATTGGCCACCAGAAAAGCTACGAGTTGAGGCCACCACTGGATCTGTGCTGGAAGGAAAAAACATAGCACAGTGACGACCTCTGGGGAAGCTGGAGAGGAGTTGATATTGGAAAGTTATTTCAGAGTAAAATAAAATTTTTAAAAACCTTCCATTTTCATGGTGTTTTCAGGAACATCCAAAAATTTTAGGAAGACAGCCTCCTCCTCACTAGCTTTTTCCAAATGTTACTTTGAATAATATAATGTGGGGATCTAATTCATACATGGTACGCTCATTACAGGGGACTCTTGGGAATGCAATATTAATTTCTCAACTTCTCTACAAATAAGAATTTAGATTGAAATATGAGGAGATTAATGCAGAGTATTCAATTTTACTCTCATTTGTGGAAGAGAACCACTTTTTGCTAAATAATCTGTTCCATGAAGTGCCAGTGTGCTCACCTCTCTTTTCTCTCCCAGCCCAGTGATGGGTACATAACCAGACATGGCCAATCATTTGATCACTCGTTCATTCTTACCACAGTTTTAGACAGTCAGAGAACTTCCAAGGAGTTTCTTACAAAGTGATGAAAGAAGAGATTATATTTCCACTTTAATTGATATATCATTCCACATTAATTGCTAAATCATGCTAGTGCCTGATGAGCCATCACCATGTATCCATATAGACAAACTTTTCAAAAAGACAAGTAGAAAAATGGAGACCAGATTACCTTGCTGAGTCTATTAAATCCAGCATGTTAAGAATCCAGGTGTATTAATCAGAATTCTTCAGAGAAAAACAGGACCAAGAGAATGAAGACCCAGAAAAGCCTGTTAAGATATAATGCAGTCTGAGTTCAAAGATCTGAGAATTGATAGGGGTAGAGGATAATGCAAGTATAAATCTTGAAGTCTGGTCATATGCATCTTGTGTCTAAAGATTTGAGAACTAGAAGTTCCAATGTCTAACGTCATGAAAAGATGGATAATCCAGATCAAGAAGAGATAGTTCACCCTTTCTCTGTCTTTCTGTTCTATCTGGCCCATCAACAGATTGGATGATGCCTTCAACATTGGTGAGGGAGGATCTTTTTTATTCAGTTGAATGATTCAAATGCTGATCTCTTCTGGAGACACCTTCACAAACACATTGAAAATAATATTTTATCACTTATCTGGGCATCTCTTAGCCCAGTCAAGATGATGCATGTGTATTTAGCCATCACTGTGGGGGAATTAGACCTATCAGATATATAAATCAACACATTTATCTTTTTTCTTAAGTTATTGTGATTTGCTTTCTGTCTTTTTGAGTGAAAGAATCTTGATTATAATCTTTGGATGTATGGGCCTAACAGAATTCTTGGCATATTTTAGACTCTAAATAAATACTTGTTCAACAAATGGTTGGATGAATGGATGGACGGATGAATAAATGAATGGATGGATGGGTGGATAAATGAATGGATAGTTGGTAGTTATTGTTCCTTAATAAAGACTCAGTTTTCAGAAATATTGGGAGTACCCATTTTTTGCATTGTTACCAACAGGGGTGCTACCATTTTAAAAATATTTATAAATAAATTGTATAAAATCATCCTACAATTACTCACTATGATTTTTTCTGGTTAACAGGATATATGAGTATCTTACGATAGGTTTATTGTCCACTTATTTTTACTCATCTATAAATTTTCTAATTACATTTAACACATTCTATGAGTCTGCCTTTGTGTTATTGATATTTAAGTGAACTTTATCTATTACAAAACATTAAAACTTTGTCTCTCATGTGTGGATACTGTTTTTGAAATCTAAGTTAAAGATTGTTTATGCTATAAAAAGTATAATTTTAAAAAATTCAGGTATATTGATTTTTGCATAATTTATGTGTATCTTGTCTTGATCAAAACAATTTCCACCAATCCTAAATTGTCTTATATTTTCATTGCTTTGTTTTTTATGATTAATATTTATGATCCACATTGAATTATGTTGAGTGCCTTAAGACAGAGGTACAACTTTATATACTTCTACATCTTTTTCCCAGTAAATTAAAATATAACACTTCTCAAATGTTGAATTACTTGTATATACTTGCAACTATTTAGGATCCCAGTGTGTTCCCATGATATATGTTTAGTGCTATGCATATATTATACAAATTGTATTGTAATATATTTTAATACCAGATACAAGTACTCTATCACTATTTTCCTTTTGTATGAATTATTTGGTAAGTCTCAGACATTTATTCTTCCATAGAAAAATTAAGAATCCAAATTTAAAAGTGTTGTAATTTAAATTAGAATTGCAAAAATTGAGTATATTATTATTTACAAAATTGAATTTATATCCAGAAATATGACATGCTTTTACATTTGTTCAGCAATTTCTTCAGGTATTTCAGAAGTGAACACAAACATAGCTATTTAAAATATATATCTCCATTTTAGACATTTTTTAATTGTTTATATGTATCGATTTTTAATATATAAAGTTCAATTATTTTTGAACTCCCATAATTATTTCCTCTTAATAATGAATTATTTAAAGTTACATTTGTAAATTTCTAGCTGATATATTAATTTGCATACTATTTTGTTGTTTATTTCTAATTGTATGGACTAATAGAGAATATGTAACAAATAAGATACAAATTATTTAGGATTTGTTGGGACTTTCTTTTTTTGACCCAGGACAGGTTCAGCTACAAATGAATGCATCTTCTATTTTGAGCTAGAATTTTATTTATGTAATTATATCATGTTTGTCCATTTAGTTGTTCAAATATTCTGTCATATTTTTTCTTGATTTCTTTATTTCAGGGAAAGATATAATAAAAAGTATGTGGCTTTTTCTGTTTCTTTTTGTGTTGCTCTCATTTGTTTGCTCTATACATGTTGAGTCTCTGTAGTTAAGTGAATACAGTTCAAGATCTGCTTAGCTTCTCTGTTAATGTTATATTATTTTATGTAAGAAGTAGTCTTACAAATAAAACCAATTAATTTTCTTCACTTCAAAAATTTTTGGGTCATATACCTGATTTATTTTGCTTAGAATTTTCCTGGTATATATTTTATTGATTACTCTTACATTCAAATTTTCTGTTATAGTGTCTGAAATTTCTCCTTTAAAAACAGCATATGGCTAGAATAAAGTTCAATTTTGTTTTGTTTTTAATTCAGTTAAATAATGTTAGCCTTTAAGAAGAATTTAATGTAAATTTTTTTGGCATGACAAAGAGACTTTACTTTTAAATGGCTATTGGTATACCAAGTAATAACGTAAACAAGTTCTTGAATTCTGTCAGCTAGTAATTTTGATTAAGAGAAACTAAAAGCAGCCCAATTATACAGTATTCATTGCTCTAACCATTAGCAGGAATGGGCTATTTTAAGGCTGGCTGCCGCTTCACACAGGTTATAAATAACTATCTACTACTTTTTCATAGAAAAAGCCCCTGACTTTCAAGAAAGTGATGGGGAAAAAAAGGTTATTTAATCTCTTTCTTCAAATAATTGAATTTTCCCCCCTATATCTAAGAAAGAAAAAGTCAACACTGATGTACGTGTTACTTGAGCCAAAAGGCATGGGAAAACAGACAACGTATGCCCATTAAATAAGAATGGGGTATCTCAAGAAATACAAGGCCAAAAAAGGACATCTTCAGAAAAACTCTAAGTCTGTACAAAGAAGCTAGATTTGCTACTCTCCAAAAAGTGAAGGGACCTACTATGCAATACAAAGAACTAACACCTTTTCATAGGAATAAACTTGAACTTTGCTAAAGCCTCATATTCTATGAGGCATCTAAAATACAGATCCATGGACCAGGTGCTCCTTCTTCCCCTGTCCATTTATGTGATAGTTTTCATGGATTTCTGGCCAGATATCACTCACAAAGGCAAGAAGTTATCCAAGACTTCATCCCTGTTCTGCTGGAAGTAGGTCTGGAGGATGGTCATCTTCTCTTCGGTCTCCTTCTCCACTTCAGAGCTGCAGCTTCCTCGACCTTGACCCCTTTCTCCCTCTGTAGGTGGTACTGTTCAATTTCAGCCTGAGCTTCTTTGACCTGCTTCAGCATGTGGTTCTTTCATTTGTGGACCATGGACACCTTCTTGGAGGCCTGCTTCTCTACCTGCAGCAGCTGCTGGATCCCCTGTGACTGACTGGCCATGGTAGCAGTGATTGAGTAACAAATATTTTTCAAGAAGTTTGAGGTTTACAAAAAAGGTGTTCAGAAAGTACACAGATTTACTTATACGCCCTCATGTCATCCTTCCTGCTGGCCACCCCACCCATAGTTTCCTTTATTATTAGCATCTTGGTATGTTTGCTATGACTGATGAGCAAATATGGTACTATGGTTTAAATATGTCCCTCAAAATTTCAAGTGTTGAGAACTCAATTGCTGTTGTAATATTACTATTGGGAAGTAGGGTCTTTAAGAGATGATTACATCATGAGGGCTCTGCTTCATGAATAGATTAGTGCCAATATTGTGGTAATGGGTTAGTTGTTTCTAACTAGTATAGAGATAAGTTCGTGATAAAAAGAATGAGTTCAGTTCATTTTCTCCTCTGTTTCACATACATCCTTCCGCCTCCCACCCTTTCACCATATATGATTCTCACCAGATACTAGCACCATGCTCTTGGACTTCCCAGCCACCAGAACTGAAACTTTAAAAAAATAAATTACCCAGTTTGTGATATTTCATTATAGTGGCAGAAAATTGACAAAGATATATGAAGACATTGTTCTAAACTAAAGTTCATGGTTTACTTTAGAGTTCACTCGGTGTTCTACATTCTGTGGGTTTGACAAATGTTTAATAACATGCATCCACTATTATAGTATCATATACACTAGTTGTACTGCCCTACAAATCCTTCTGCAATACCTATTCAACCCTCCCTCCCTCCTCAGAGCTCTTCATAGCGTTCATCTTTTTACTGTCTCCATAGGTTTGCCTTTTTCAGAATGTCATATAGTTGGAATCATATAGTCTTTCACATTGGCTTCTTTCACCTTACACATTTAAAGTTTCTTCATAACTTTTTGTAGCAATTTTAGTTTTTTTTAACATACTTTTTATTTTAAAATTGTTGGGTACAGTTAAGGGTTAGATATATAAATATGCATCGTTCAGGCCCCTCGTTGATAAGGGGTGTCCCCCCATCCCCAAACAGATATTGACTACCATTAGTCCCACCTCCCTTCCCCTTCCTGCCCCCCCATAGTTTCCCACCACTGTCAATCCTTTTCTTATAGTATTACGATAGATGTTCAAGGTCCAGTTATGCGTGAGAACATGTGATACTCAGATCTTTGTTTCTGTGAGAGATCACTCAGTATTA
>NW_007246528.1:233623-256616 GCF_000164805.1 Carlito syrichta
GTGAACAATGCTGCAATAAACATACGAGTGCAGGTATCTTTTTTATAGAGTGATTTGAGTTCTTCAGGGTGTATTCCCAGTAGGGGGATTGTGGGGTCATATGGGAGGTTGATATTTAGAGCTTTTAGGAATTGCCACACTGCTTTCCACAGAGGTTGTATTAGTTTACACTCCCATCAACAGTGTAGAAGTGTTCCCTTTTGACCAACCACATCCTCTCCAGCATCTGTTATTTTTTGAGTTATTGATAATGGCCATTTTGACTGGAGTGAGGTGGTATCTCAATGTAGTTTTAATTTGCATCTCCTTGATGATTAGTGAGGTTGAAAATTTCTTCATGTGTCTGTTGTCCACTCGATGTCTTCTTTTGAGGAGTGTCTGTTCATATCTTTTGCCCACTTTGTAATGGGGTTGTTTGTTTTTTACTTTTCAGCACATTTGAGTTCCTTGTAGATCCAAGAGGTTATGCCTTTGTCAGACATGAAGTTGGTAAATACTTTTTCCTAGACTGTGGGCTGTCTCCCTGCTCTCATGATGGTTTCTTTGGCTTTGCAGAAGCTTGTCAGTTTAATGAGGTCCCATTTGTCTATCTCTTATGGCCTGTGCATTTCAGGTTTTGTTTAGGAATTGGATTCCAGTTCCAATTTCCATAAGAGTGTGTCCTGCATTTTCTAAGGTTCTTATGGCTTGAGGTTTTATATTTAGGGTTAATCCATTTAGAGTTAATTTTTGTGTGTGGGGATAGATAGGGGTCTTGTTTGAATCTTCTGCATGTGGTCAGCCAGTTTTCCCAGCACCATTCACTGAATAGGTTCTCCTCTCCCCAGTGGTAGGTGGTGGAGGCTTTGTTGAAGATGAGTTGATTGAGAAATTGAGGTTTTGCTTCTGGAATCTCAATCCTATTCCATTGGTCTATATGCCTGTTCCTGTACCAATACCAAGCTGTTTTGATGATTGTAGCTTTATAGTAAAGTTTGAAGTCTGGTATCGTGATGCCTCCTGCTTTGTTTTTTTGCTGAGGATTGTTCTGGCTATTCTTGGTCGTTTGTGTTTCCATATGAATCCCTGCATTATTTTTTCTAGCTCTGAGAAGAATGTTGCTGGTAATTTGATGGGTATTGTATTAAATCTGTAGATTGCCTTAGGTAAGATAGACATCTTCACAATGTTGATTCTTCCAATCCATGAGCATGGGATATTTTCCCACTTGTTTGTGTCATCTTTGATTTCTTTGAGCAGTGTTTTGTAGTTTTCATTGTAAAGGTCTTTCATGTCTCTGGTTAGGAAGATGCCAAGGTATTTCATTTTTTATTTATTTATTTTTTTGTGGCTATTGTGAATGGAATTGTGGTTTTTATTTGGGTTTTTGTATGTTTATTATTGGTATAAGGAAATGCAATTGTCTTTTGCACATTTATTTTATACCCTAAGACTTTGCCAAAGTCCTTTATCAGTGCAAGGATGCTTTTGACAGATTCTCTTGGGTTTTCAAGGTACACAATCATGTCCTCTGTGAAGAGGTATAATTTGACTTCCTCTTTTCCTATTTGGATACCTCTGATCACCTTCTCTTTTCTGAGAACACTTCCAATACTATATTGAAGAGGAGGGGAGAGAGTGGGCATCCTTGTCTTGTTCCAGTTTTCAGGGAAAATGGTTCCAATTTTTGTCTGTTTAGGAGTATGATAGCTGTGGGTTTCTCATAGATGGCTTTTACTATTTTGAGGTATGTTCCATGTATGCCTAGATGTTCGAGGGTTTTTATCAAAAGGGGTGCTGCATTTTATCAAAAGCTTTTTCTGCATCTAGTGATATAATCAAGTGGTTTGTGTTTTGACATCTGTTGATGTATTTAATTACATTTATTGTCTTGCAAATGTTGAACCAGACTTGCATCCCAGGGATGAAGTTTTCTTGGTCATGATGGATGATTTTTGAGATGTTTTGTTGAATCCAGTTTGCTAGGCTCTTGTAGAGAATTTTGGCACCTATGTTCATCAAAGGTATTGGCCTGTAGTTCTCTTTCTTTTTTGGTTCTTTACCCGGCTTGGGTATCAGTGTGATGTGAGCTTCATAAAATGATTTGGGGAGGGTTCCATCTTTCTCAATAACCTGGAATACTTTCAGTAGGATTGGTATCAGTTGCTCCTTAAATGTCTTATAGAATTCTGCTGGAAAGCCATCTGGTCCAGGTTTTTTTGTAGGTAGTTTACTTATTATATAGTCAATTTTCTTGATTTTTATTGGTTTATTTAGGGTCTCGATTTCTTCTTGTTTCAACCTAGGCAGGTTGTGTGATGTCAGAAAGTCTTCCATTTCCCTTAAGTTTTTCAAGTTTGTTTCCATACAAGTATACATAATAGTCTCTAATGATCTTTTGTATTTCTCCAGGGTCAGATGTGACTTCATCTTTTGTGTTTCTGATTGTATTTATTTAGGCTTTTTCTCTTTTTTTCTTGATCAGTCTAGCTAGGGGACCTTTGATCTTGTTTATCCTTTCAAAGAACCAGCTTTTTGTTTCATTGATTTTTTGTATTATCTTTTTGTCTTCTATGTCCTGGATTTGGGCTTTTATTTTAATGATCTGGATTCTTCTGCTGAAATTAGGGTTTTTGTGGTCTTGCTTTTCCAGCTTTCTAAAGTGATTTGTTGGGCTGTTAATTTGTGATCCTTCCATTTTCTTCATGTGAGTTTGTAGAGATATGAATTCCCCTCTTATTAGAGCTTTCATGGCATCCCAGAGATTTTGGTAGATGTTTCTTCATTTTCATTTGCTTCCAGGTATCTTTTAATCACTGTTTTGATTTCATCATTGACCCACAAGTTGTTTAGCATTATGCTATTTAGTGTCCATGTCTTTGTTGGTTTGGGGGGAACCTTGTTGGTTTTGATGTTTATTTTTATTCCACTGCAGTCCGAGAAGGTGCATTACAAAATTTCAATCTTAAGAAATTTGTTTATGCTTGATTTATGGCCAACTATGTGGTTGATCTTACAGTACATTCCATGCAGTGATGAGTAGAATGTATGTTCTGTGGTCGTTGGGTGGAGTGTTCTATAGATATCAATTAAGTCCATTTGGTCAAGAGTCACATTGGGGTTCTAGATCTCATTGCTGATTTTTCTTCCTGATGATCTGTCTAGGGTTGTGAGTGGGGTATTAAAGTCCCCAGCTATGATAGTGTTAGAGTCTATATCTTTTTTGAGTTTTCCTAGAAGTTGCTTTATGAAAGTTGGCACTCCAATGTTGGGTTCATATATGTTTAGGATAGATATTTCTTGTTGATGGAGTGAACCTTTTATCATTATGTAGTGGCCTTCTGTATCTTTTTACATTTTTGATAGCTTAGTGGTATTTTGTCTGAAATTAGGATCACAACTCCTCCTTTCTTTTCTGTTCCGTTCACCTGGAAATTTGTTTCCCATCCTCTTACTTTGAGCCTGGGAGTGTCCTTTCTAGTAAGATGGGTCTCTTGAAGGCAATATATTGTGGCCTGGTGATATTTTATCCATTTTGCCATTCTATGTCTTTTCATTGGTGCATTTAGTCCATTCACATTCAGGCTAATTATTGAAATGTGAGAGTTAATCCCTATCATAAGTTCTTATTGAGTTGTTGTTGCTGTTCTTCTTTGTTTGTTGTCTTTCTTTTGGTTTTGGTTGGTTGGCGTGTGTTTTACTCTTTTTCCTGTAGGCTTGTGAAGAACGTTGTTCTTTTTTCCTTTTCTGCTGTGTTTAGTACTTTCTTAAGTGTTTCTTGTAGAGGTGGTCTGGTGGCAGCATAAGTTCTTAAGGATCGGATATCTGGGAAAGATGTTAATTCTCCCTCACTGATGAAGCTTAGCTTGGCTGGATAGGTCATTCTTGGTTAAAGTTGTTTAGTTTTAGAACTTTGAAGACAGTATTCCAAGCTCCTAGCCTGCAGGGTTTCTGTAGATAAACCTGCTGCTATTCTAATTGGTCTTCCATGCTACGTGATCTGACCTTTTTCTCTTGCTGCCTTTAGGATTTTTTCTTTTATATCTACTTTGTTTAGGTGAATTATTATGTGTCTGGGAGTTGGTCTTCTCATTTGTTGTCTTGCAGGAATTCTCTGAATCTCTTGTGTTTGAATTTTTGTATCACTGATGAGATGAGGGACGTTTTCTTCAATAATTTCATGAAATGTTTGTTTCAGGGTGGCCTCAGTTTGTTTCAGGAAGTCCAATTACTCTTAGGTTTGGTCTCTTGAAGTAATCACTCATCTCTTGAAGGTTTTGTTCTGTCTTTTTAAGCTTCTTTTCTATGTTTTTGACAGTTTGGGTTAGTTCTACATTTTGGTCCTCAAGCTCTGAGATTCTTTCTTCTGCTTGGCTAATTCTGCTTTCCATGCTTATCAGTTTGCTATTTATTTCATTCACAGTATTCTTTACTACTGTTATCTCAGTTATCTACTTCTTTCTAGTTTCTTCTTGTCCCTCCTCAATTCTTTTTAATTTCTCCATTAATGTCTTGATATCTAGGTTTGTAGTTTGAGACCAGTCATTCTGGGGGCTCTTCATTGTTTGCATTCCAAAGTCAGTTTTCTCAGTGTCTGCCCTCCCAGGGGTCTGGAAGAGACTCTTGTTCTTCTTTTGGCTTTTCTTCATTTGTGTAGATTTTTCTCTCTCCCCCTTTCCTTCCCCTTCTTTAATTCTGTTTTTAAGGGAAGGTGGGGTTGCTTTTACTTCTTCTGTTCAATCTCCTGTTCTTCCTTATGAGGGTCCTCTGACTTTGTTCACTTTTGGGGCTGGTGTGGGTTGGGGGCTGTACTTTTTGCAGTTTTGAGGTTTAATTGACAGGGAAGCTGTGATTCAGAATCTAACTGCAGATCACAGTATCCACCAACAGGTATATGGGCACACTGGAACCCATTTCCCACTGCCTTACAATCTGTCTGTGCAACAGGGTTTAGGTTTGCACCCTGGAACAAAAGAAAGTTTGAAAAAGGAAAATAATAGAAGAAGCATCAGGTCAGGCGGAAGTTAGAGAGAGAGAAGAGTGAGAGGGAAAGCAGACATACATACCAACTAATGAGTGAAAAAGAGACACAAGGCCAGAAAAGAGTGAAAAACAGACACATAAGCAAAACTCCCTAAAGCATACTGGTAATCCCACAAAGACAGTCCAATAAAATCATGCCTTTTGATGTATTTTTCCCCAACACAAACAGGTAGTCTAAATTAAAAAGCAAGCAAAAGTGAACAAAACAAACAGTCAAAACAATAAAATCAAAACAAGAAACCAGACTAGCTCTGGAATCTTTCCTGAGTGTCTAAAGTCTCTTCAGCTCTGATCTCTAGCCTCTCCCCCTTTGCTTTCATTGCAGGCAGACAGATTTACTCCAATTATTGGTTCCCTTGGCTTGCTGCCTGAGAGGTCTGCAACAGGGCTGATTTGCCTGTATCTCATTCAGTATAGGGAAGGGTCTTTTAAGTCTCCTGTTTAGTGATGTTACCTTACAAGGTAGAGGCTGCTCGTAGACGGGCAGGGCAATGCAAATCTCTCCCTGGAAAGTGGTGAGGTGGGCAGCTCCTCCTTTGCAGATCCTTTTTCTCCACCTGTCCTTTCTCCCAACTCATCCAGGTCCGTGGGTGATCCTCTATAACGGGCTGTGATGGCATGTCTCCTGTGTCAGGCACCGGGGATCAGCAACACAGCTGGGCGCTGGATCTGGTGTGCCGCCAGTGGCCTGGGGTGGAGGAGGAAGCTGGGAATTCCCTCTTCTGGAGCTCAGAGTGGCTGATCAGCACCTCCTTAAGATATACTGTTCCCTTACACAACCACGACCTCAGCCAGATCAGGAACCGGAGCTCCAAAGGGTGGGTGATGTGCAGTCACAGTGGCTTTGGGCCCCACACAAGGCACTTCAGCCAGGAATGGAGCTGGTATCTCTGAGGGGCAGGCACCCAGAGTCTCACTGGGTGATAGCGGCTTGAAATAGGGCTGGGTGGGGGCTCAGAACCCAGGGCAGGGAGCTGGAACTCTAAGGAGTGAGCACTGACCTGCTGGACTGGGCACCCAGTCAGGGAGGGAGCTGGCAGGACTGAGAGCTGGGCGGATCAGTGTAACCAGCAAGGGAACACTGATCTCCACAAGGCGGTATCCAAGGGCCTCTATAGGCAGCAGCTGGCAGCTTGGGACTGGGTAAGATGTTGTAGCCAGAGAGGGACCTGGGATCTCCACACAGCCAGGGCCCAGGGCTGCCTATGGTGGAGCAGTAGTAGCTGAGAGGACTCAATAGCCAGCCTTGTGTGGGTTCAAGGGTCTCCAGACCTCGGACTGGTGCAGCTGGCAGGGGCAGGGGGTGGGGGAAGGAAAGTAAGAGTCTTTTTGGAAAGTCACTTTCAGAGAATCTCACCATCCCGCCTATGCTGTCGCCATCTTACTGGAACTCTCAATTTTGGCTTTTTAATAGATTATTTTGATCTGATTACCCTTGTTTCTATTAAAAATGGAAGTTTTATTTTAACTACCATTTTTGTAGTTAGTTTTTATATTCAGTTTTTTAAATTCTATCCCCCTTTTCTCGTATAAAAATCAATTCTCCCTTTTTTATGTAAATACATTTAAGTAATATACTTTCTCAGTCATTGCATACTTTAAAATTTCTTTATCTTGCCACATTCTTGAATAATAAATTCAAGGGCTTTCAAATTTGGATTGATAATTCTTTTTTTCAGCATTTTGAGGATGTTTACTTATAATTTTCATGTATTTTTACTGTAGATGAGAAGTCAGCTGCCAATATATGTGTTGTTTTGTGTGATTCTCTCCTCTTTAGTTGCTTTTCAAATTTTCTCTTTGTCTTATGATCCTGAAATACCTATGTGGTATTTTTGACTTGTCCATTTTTATTATTCTACTCAGCCTGGTACATTTTTCTTCAATATAGAGACTCATTAATTCTTCAATTCTGAAACTTTCTCAGCTACATTCTTTATGATTTGCTTCTGTCCTATCTGCACTAATCTTTTCCCTGGATATGTTATTAGAAATTAGTCCATCTGTTTCTCTTTCTGTGACTTTCATGCTTCCATTTTCCTATTTCATGTGCAATTTAATCTAAATTATTTTCTCATGTTTATCTCCTCTTTTATGTATTCTTCATGCATTTTGTTTACTCCAACATTTTTCAATTGCTATGTTTCTTTTCTAGAATTCTTACTTGATTGTCATTACTCTTTTTAAAAAGTATTCTTCTTTTTAAAAAACAAAGAAACATGTCTTATTTTTGCCTAGCTGTTTCTATTCTTTCTTTTGCATCCATAAAAATTTAAACCAGTTGTAGTAGTTGAAGTGTTTTTATTTAGTGTATCTACTTATTTTTTGCAAGTAATTATTTATTTATCTATTTTGTTTTGGGGGTTATTTTTAGTGTTTGCATTGTTCAGCTCATCTTCAGTGGGACTTGCTTTTCCCTTAAATTTTTATGTGTCCTAATTTTTAAACTGTAGCCAAATTGTCTGTATTTTTTCCATTTAGGACACCTTTCTCCAGACTGAGATAGCTTTCTCTTAATTTCCAAGTTGTATCTCTCAACCAAGTGGACATTTTGAATTTGGATTTGGACTTTTGAACTGACTTTGTGGCAAAATCATAGATTTTCATATTTTGCAAGATACTCTTATTTTTTGCACTAGATAGATGGCAAATATTTTTGCTGTGTTTTGTTGTTGTTTTCTGGTAAGGAGATTTTTTTTCCTACCTAATTTTAAAGAATGGCATCTCTTTTTTACTCTTGACTTATTCCCAAATCAAAGCAAACTGCTAACCTATGTCTTTCATTGTACATAATATTTTTGAGGCCATTAATGACTGCCATTTTACCAATGTCAATACATGAGTCATTATTTTTATTTTCCTTGACATCATGGCAGCAGTTGATTCTGTCATTAGAATTCTAGAGTTTTTCTTATCTTCTGTTTACTCAAGTGCAGAAAATTAAGTTAATTGTATTTCTCAGGACAAAGATACACTATTAAAATTGATATAGAAACTTATACTGTTTTCCCTTTTGAAATTTGTTTTTATTTTTATTTCTTTCATTCTAAAAATATTTAGTCTAATATACTTAATACTTTAATGCATATGCATATATCATTTAGGAATATATAGTGTTTGTGTGTACATATATGTGTGCACAGGCACTTGGCATGAATATCTAATTATTAGGATATGTTCTAGATATTTTATCTTGTATCCTTTTGTCACAGTGTACTGTTTAAAAATAGACCCATTTATGTGTGTGTGTGTGTGTGTGTGTGTATCTAGTTTAATGTTCTAGAAAGGCATAGTAAAACATAGTATGTTTCCATCATACTTATTCATTTCCTTAATGGTGGACATTTAGAATGATTCCACCTCACTGCTAGCCTAAACAATAATATGATAAGCATTCTCATGAATTTTGCCATTTATTGTCAGTGTTTTGCACTCTTCTTGCTATAACCATATCTAAAGTTCTGACTGTCATCATGAAGGCATTTGTTACTCTAGGTAATCTTTTATTCTCGCCTTGAAGTCTCTTGCCATTCATTCTAATTGTCTTCAATAACTTTAACTCATAGTAATAGTTTCTGTATGCTAAGAAATGACAAGTCTCTGTGCCCAACCAAGATATTTCTCCAGAGCCTCATGTGTATATATATAGTCCAAAAGTAGAACTTATAATTTACCTCCTAAAACTTAAATTTTCCATTTTTCCTGTTATTAAATGGCAGCAGGATCAAGGAAAAAGCTTAAGGCAGAGTCTAGGAAATCCTACCTACTTTATTCCTTTCCCTTCCTCATTTCCAACATCTAGTCACTAGATGAATTCAATAGATTTCACCCCGCATATCTGTACAACTGTCTCCATTTCCACTGCAACTACCCTAGTTTAAAACACTATACTGTATTATTTTGTCTGGATTACTGTACTTTTGGGTAGCTTCCTGCATTGCCTCTTTATCCTCTTTCTTGCTTGCTTTTAATCTGTTATTTGAACTGCATTCAGTTATCCTAAATGTTAATCCAATTATGTTCAGTCACTGTGTAAGATTCTAATTGTTTCTTACTGTCTTCAGATAATTCAACCATCTTAATAGGAGCTTTAAGATCTTTTACAATAGAGCTCCTAAATACCTTCCACCTACAGTTTCCAATTATATTGGACATTTAATTTCTCAATTCTAAGTCTCACCTGCCAGATTTAATAAATCTAGATTCTAAACTCTGGAAAATTCAGTTTTCCAATTCATCTGAATAAATACTCCTCAATTCTTCAAGTCATTTTTTTCTTTATTTATTTTTATCATTTTAAGTTCCCCCAGCCTAAGTTATAACTCCATGTTAAACTCCATCAGAGCATTCTGTGTTTTCCTACAAGTTTTTGTCAGCATTAGTAACTAGGCACTTAGTTCTGAGATTACTCATTTAATGTTGATTTTGTCCCCACTCCTGAACTGAGGAAAGTTCCAATTGTTTTATAATTTACTACATTATTTGGCACACATATAAATCAAATATTAACTGAGCACCTAATCAGTTCCATACACCATTCTTGGCACTTAAGATAAATAAACTAAACAGACAAAAATCTCTTCCCTCAACAAAAAGACAATAATAAGTTAAAAAAGAAGCATCATGTAGGGTTTTGGAGCATGGACTTCAGAGCCATACTGTCTAGGTTCAAATTGCAGTCCAATCACTTCCTAGCTCTGAAACTCTAGCAAGTTTCTTAAGTCTTTGTGCCTGTTTCTTTATTATAAAACAGAGATGGTAGTATCTACCTCATCATAGTTATTAGGAAAATTAAATAATCTATTTACAAATAACTTGGTATAGTGTCTAGCATACAGTAAGCATCATACAAGTGTTTGTTATATAAAAATGTGCATTATATGCTATGCCTAAAAGAAGTATATATATATTGTACATTATATATCATATAAATATATATTATATATATATATTTGATGGGCATTACAAAGGGGACTGGGAATAGAGGGTGGAGAAGGTAGGTAACATTTTCAATAAGGCTGTCGGGTAGGTATACTAAAAAGGCAACATTTGAGCCAGTTGCAGGAGGTTCAAAATACTTTTTAAAGTTAAGAATGATCTCTAGCGTTTCAAGAGTATACTAAGATTTGGGTAGAATGATAAAAGCAGTGAGTTAGGTAACAAAATTTAGTAAGTATATGGGACTTTGTGGCTGGTAAATAAAAGCAATAGGCAATCTTAATGGAAAAATAATAAGATTCTACATGAATATATAGGATAGTGCTTCCTTCGACCTCCTCCATGTATTGGCCCAGTGGGCCATAGAGCATGGGAGGAAAGCAAACAAACAAACAAACAAACAAACAAAACACCAGCTTGTGTGGGAGCTGCAATTCCATAATTTCACAGAGTGAAACTAGCTCTAGTTAAGGTAAGGAGATGGCCTGAGAGAGAAAGACGACTTGGTCACAAGAGCACAGCTAAAAGAAAAATTCAAAATAAAGTACATTCTTTTTTTCCTATGGCAACATTTTTTTTTAATCTAATGGAAAATAAGAGCATTTGCCTACCTTAATTCTCCTCTTATAAAATTGCTATTTAAATTTGTATTCCATTTTTATTACATAAATTCATAACTTATCACTATTTAACTTTCATATGTGGGTTAATGCTATAAACATTTATCAAATCTGAAAAGAATGACAAATGATGATGATGAAAGTTATTAAAATGGTAAATCTGAAGGAAAACTATATAACATATTATATATAAAATCTAAAGAAAAGGACAAAAAGGAAAAGAAGGAGGAGGCGGCAAAGTCAGCTTGAGAATCCCACATGCTGTCGAATTTCTTTGCCCATATGTTGCTGTTTTGTCAAATGTTACTCTAATGAATTCTCAAAAACACATCTCTACAAATCACTCTATGCTGCACAACCTTTGATACAGAAGAATAGGCAATTTCTGTTCTATTTCCAGTGGTTGTTTGAAAGAAGCTAAAGGCATTAAAACTGATATTACCTTTCATCTCATTGGGCAGAGACTCTGTCTTTTCTATTGTCTGTTCAGCCCTGAGTGATAAATAATACTCTGTGGCAATATATGAAGAATAGATTCTGCTCCGTTCAAATCCTTTCCTCATTAAACAAAACTCTCTGGCCAGATGCTCTTCAATAAATATTTAATAAAATGTATCTGGTTTTATAAACACATTTATAAAAATTATTAGACACTCTCAGACAATAGAATTAAAGTCTATCTTAAACATGTTATTTTCTAAATGTAGAAGATTTATAGGTAAAAAGCAATGGACTAGAAACTTTGTATGTCAAACAATAGATAAATTCAGAAAGCAAAAGTCAAATTTTGAAATCTTACCGTCCATTGCAAAAATAATAAAGCACCTCCATTTCACCTCCTGCACTTTTTGGAAATCATATTTTGAATTTATCTCACCAGTCCAAGCTGAAAGTAGAAATGATTTTTAAATGCTATTTTTAACTCCCCAGAGAATACTATACAGAATGAATACTGAAGTATTGCCAACAATAAGTGAAAGGAATATTTCACTCCCTTGGAATGACATTATTTTGAAAATCTGGAAAAATAAAATCTAATTCTATAAAGAAATGAATATGCAGGATTATTGAGGCAGCAAATAATTAGAAAATATTCTGAGACCTATGAAGGTAGCATATTAAGGATAAAGGAAGATACACTATTTTTACTTTTCACTTTTATAATTTAAAATAAATGGAATAAATTTTCCATGGGATTCACATTTCAAAAAGAGTTCTTTTTTTTTTTTTAACCCAGAAATATGTTAATGTAACTAATGGGGGGAAAATTTGCTGTTATGGGAACTAGAAATAAAATAAATCATTCTTATTCTTTATTCTAAAATCTGATGACTAATGCATAGTGTCAGGATATTAAAGAAGTCTATCAAGATTGCTTAGTTTGGAAATATTAAGACATAGTTAGAACAATGAATCACCCTCATCTGATAAGACATACTTGCACAGAAGTCACTGTCGACAAATTGGTTCTTCAAATAATATCTTTAGTGCTGTATTTCTCTGAAGTGTCCCATCTTTATGAGGTAAACTGTCCACATGGGAACCTTCAGATAGCATTTTATAGTTTCATCTTTAGGCCTTGATATAGTTTGGAGATCTGTTCCCTACAAATCTCATGTTGAAATGTGGTCCTCAGTCTTGGAGGTGGGGCCTAGTGGAAAATGATTGGATCATGAGGGCTGATCCCTCATGAATGAATTAGTGCTCTTCTCACAGGAAAGAGTGAGTTCTTGTTTCATTAGTTTGCCAGAGAGTTGGTTGTTTAGAAGAACCTGGCTATTCTTTCTCTCTCACTTGTTTCTACTATTGTATGTGACACACCTGCTCCCTCCCCGCCTTCTGCCATGATTTTAAACTTCCTGAGGCCTTGCCAGAAGTTCAGCAGAAGCCAGTTTCATGCAGAACTGTGAGCCAGAATAAACCTTTTTTCCTTAAAAATTCAGCCTCAGGTATTTTTTTACAGCAATGCAAAACAGATACAGGTCTGAATTAGAGTCAAGTCAAACAAACACATGTTGAGAACCTGAGCTTGTATTTTTTAACTTGACCACTGTGAATAGTAATGGGTACTAGGGGAATTAGAATACTAGCATACTAAAGAAACAAGCAGATAAAGACAAAATAATAATAATAAGGCATTTATTCCTAGGAAGCAAAGCTTGTCTGAAACACAAATTCCTTGCTTTCTTTCCTCTGAAACTCATCCCAGAAAATAATAAAAACTTTCAGTTTGCACTCCTCTAACCAGACCTTCCAATTCCAAGTAGGTGAAAGAGAAGAAAGTCAGAAAACATACTGTGCAGAGGAGACGAATTCAAGAGAAGAAATATTCCATATGTCTTATTTTATTTATAATCTATCACCTTTTATAAAAGTACACTTATTATAAAAGTACATTGACTCCATGAAAATTATGTGGGCTACATGTTTTATTCTACTACTAATCTTTCAAAACTTAAAGTTTTAACCTAATTTTAACTTAAAAGACAAAGATTCTACCTCTCTAGAGAGGTTTCAGAAAATAAGACAGAGAAATACAGAAACATAGGCATGAAAATTACAATAGCCACGTGTGGGTCTAAGGAGAAGGAAAATTCAGGGGACCATTCTCCATGAATTCTGATTTTCAAATAACTGAGTAATTCCAGAAAGTGTGAAATTTAAATGAGCATTTGAAAGAGAAGGCATAGAAAGTTAGGAGAAAAGAATGTAAAGAGGAGAATGGAAAAAATAGACAATAAAGCTTTTGAATGTCTTGAGTATTTTATAAGGTACCTGATACATAAACATTTTTTTAATTGCTAAATGAGTGACTATTACAGAAAATTATTGTTAATTTCAAATGTACTCATTGAAATATTTGATTAAAAGATAATCAGACCAATTTTAACAAACATGATCAATAATAGAATTTGTTGGAAGAATATGGGGCAGCTCAAAGAAAAAAGAAAATTCTGATGAATTAAGACTTCAAAATGGCAAGGATGAGAAACTAAGTCACAACAATGGATGAAAAATGTTTTCAGAGTAATACTTTTTAGAATAAATAAGCCCTGTCGTCAAATTGCTTGGTTCAATATTTAAATGTATGGGACAAGCAAGTTTCCTTGGCTTACTTTCGCCTGGAATTAGTACTTGAATGATGACCCAATGAGCATTGTGAGCAATGGTGAAAGAGTAGTTTTCCAGATGAAAACACTGATGTCATTAACAGAGACCAGAAAAATGATGGAAGGGCACTGTGTCATCTCTCCTTGTATTCTACCAGATTCGTTAAACACATTATCTCATTTAATTTCCTTGACTAGCCTTTGAGATAGGATTTATTTCCCACTTTACATTAAGAAATATAAAAATAAAAATAAAAACAATTAACTTGCCAAAAATTATGAGGATATCCTCCCGATCTCCAGTATATTTGCTTTTTCTATAACATACAAGAAGGTGACATACATCTACTCCACTCTATACCAACTCTGAACAGGTTTTAAAATGAAAATTTATTTTTTAAAAATTTGTCAAATGATATGAATTTATTAACTAAAAATTTTATAAAGAGACTTTGAATTTATAGCTAGTAGAATAGAAACATTAGCAAAAAAGCAATGTGATGGCTTCAGTATTTTGAAATGTTCTTTTTCTGAAAAAGACACAGTATCTACATAACATATTACTTTTTCATGCATTATTGAGCTCATAGAAAAAGTAGGAGAATTCCCTGAAGGCCAAAGGATAAACAGTTATCTGAAAAGAAGTGACAAATGAACACAGAAGCCAGAACTGCTCTGGAAATGAATGCTGGTGTTAGGACTCCAGGGCTTTGTTGGTTAACAATCAAGCATAGGGGAATAAGAGAATAAGCATCAGGACCATGAAAAATGGAAAGCTGAAAGCGTGACTATCATAAAGCCAAGAATCTAAAGAGATTCCATTCTCATTGAAAGGGTAAACAGAAAAAAAGTCGATCAGTTAGATAAGGAACCCATCAGGGAATTCTATTTGGTTTGGCCAGCTCAAGGTGGTAAAAAGATAATGATAATGCTTTCTACAGAGAATCTGTAGCCAAAGAACTGCTCTCCTAAGACTACGGGATTGAATTTACATGGCAAATTACCGTGGCAAACCATGACAAAAATTTAACGAAATTACTATAGAATTAAAATAGAATGGAAAACTTTCAAACCAATGAGGATGGAGAGCTGACAAAAAGAAAATTGCTTAAAAAATCATTACAAAGTAAGAAATGGGAACATTTTTAAAATTTATCCCAAAAATGGGAAAAATAAAATGTATAAAGTAAGAAGTGAGGAAGAACTTCCAACCTATCAGTAATTATAAGGGGAAAAAAAGGGGGAAAATTCCATCAGCTATTAGGTCAAAATTATTGTCAGATTTGGGATTCAACCTTATCTCACAAGCTACTAACTAGTCCGATACCCTTTTATTGCTCCTGGCAGAAGACCTGAGACTGAGTCAGAAACAAAGGATTTTATTACTAACAGCACATCAAGCAACATGAGCATCAATAAGCTTGTGTCAGTTTCCCTTGCCCCAAAGTCCCATGGGTACAGCACCATATGATTTACATTGATGTTATACAAGACTGCTTTTTGTACTATAGGAAGATGTTACCTCACCTCTCAAGACTATTTGCTATAATCCCTGAAAGATGACCCTGTTAAAGAGCAGTCAGAACGCCTTCTTAGTACCCCAGCAAGAACCTACAGGGATCTTCAAGGTTCATGATAAGTTGCATCTCTCAACAATCCACCCCTCCTTCTAACACATTCTTCACTGAATTCAAACTTTCACATGAGTATGCCACTTGGCCTGTCATTTGGAATAATCTCACCAGCAGAATAAATCAGTTTAGTTTTTATTCAAATATTTGAGTAAAACTCAATGAGCTAAAGTTCAAGCATCAGGATGAGACCAATCTGCATTATCGACAGAAAATAGGCCTCCTACAATCACAGACTCAACTAAATGTGAATAAGTTTTAAAAGGGGCCAGGAGGTTTTATGACATGCAGCCAAAATATAGGTTCAAGGTCAGTCGTTTATTCATTTCAATTTACAGTGTAGTTGTTTATTCATTTCAATTTACATTTCAATAATCTTTAAGGTGATTGCCAATAATTACAAGGAGTTTTAGAGGGACTAACAAAGCAGCTTCATTCTTTTTCTTTCTTTTTTTTTTTTTTTGAGTTGGAGTCTCACTCAGTCCCCCAGACTGGAGTGCAATGGCCGCTCCCGGCCACCGCAGCCTCAACCTGCTGGCTCCGGAGATCCTTCCGCCTCAGCCTTCCCAGTAGCTGGAATTACATCATGCGCAATCATGCCCGGCTGATTTTTTTTTATTTACTGTAGAGATAAGGTCTCGCTGCCCAGGCGGATCTCGAAACCGCGGGCTCGGGCAATCCACTCACCTCAGCCTCCCAAAGGCGTGGGGTTACAGGCTGAGCCACCGAGCCCAGCTTTCTTTCTCTATTCTTTCTGGACTTTTTTTCTTTTTATTTTTTGAGTTGGAGTCTCACTCTGTCACCCAGGCTGGAGTGCAGTGACATGCTCACAGCCACCACAGCCTCAACCTGCTGGGCTCAGGTGATCCTTTCACCTCAGTCTTCTAAGTAGCAGAAACTACAGGTACACTCCACAACACCTGGCTAATTTTTTGATTTATTGTAGAGATGAGTTCTTGCCAAATTGCCCAGGTTGGTCTCGAACCCATGGATTTAGGCAATCCTCTCCCCTCAGCCTCCCAAAGTGCTGGAATTATAGGCGTAAGCCACTGTGCCTGACCAATAGCCCCATTCTTAATGGAGATATTCTATGATCCAATTTTCCCCAACATACAAATATACATCCTGAAGGGACACAGGTCATTCCAGTTTAAGGTTTATTGTTCAATTTGACTTGAATAACCATTACATTGATTTGATTAACACACATGAGTCATCACCAAACAGTTTCTTTTTTTTTTTTTTTTTTCTTTTCTAATTTTGAAGATGTGAGGTACAATTCAGAGTTAGGTATACAAATGTTCATTGTGCAGGTACCCTTGTTAATGAGGTGTGCCCCACTCCCTGCCAGTTTCCCACTATTGCCAATACCTTTCTTATAGTATTATGACAGTTGTTCAAGGTCTGCTTATTAGTGAGAACATGTGATAGATTACTCAGTATTATAAATTCCAAGTTCATCCAAGTTGCTGCGAAGTTCATAATTTTGTCCTTCCTTACGGTTGCATAATATTCCATTGTGTATATATACCCCTTTTTTTTAATCCAGTACTCTTTTGATGGGCAGCATGATTGGTTCCATATTTTTGTTGTTGTAAATAATGCTGCAATAAACATGTGTGTCCAAGTATCTTTTTCTTTTTTCCTTTTTTTAATCAATATTTTTAATTATGATACTGCGGGGTACAGTTAAAAGTTAGGTATACAAATATGCTTTGTTCAGGCACCCTTGTTGATAAGAGGTGTCTCCCCATCCCCAGACAGATATTTACTACCGTTAATCCCATCTCCCTTCCCCCCCCATAGTTTCCCACCACTGTCAGTCATTTTCTTATAGTATTACGTTGGATGTTCAAGGTCCACTATATGAGTGAGAACATGTGATACTCAGATCTTTGTTTCTGTGAGAGATCACTCAGTATTACAGACTCTAGTTCCATCCAGGTTGCTGCAAAATTCATGATTTTGTTCTTTTTTATGGCTGCGTAGTATTCCATCGTGTATATGTACCATATTTTTTTAATCCAGTCCTCTTTTGATGGACAGCATGGTCGCTTCCAGGTTCTTGCTATTGTGAACAATGCTGCGATAAACATACGTGTGCAGGTATCTTTTTTATAGGGTGATTTGAGTTCTTCAGGGTATATTCTCAGTAGGGGGATTGCGGGGTCATATGGGAGGTCAATATTTAGAGCTTTTAGGAAGCGCCATACTGTTTTCCACAGAGATTGCACTAGATTGCACTCCCACCAACAGTGTAGAAGTGTTCCCTTTTTGCCACACCCTCTCCAGCAGCTGTTATTTTTTGAGTTATTGATAATTGCCATTCTGACTGGAGTTAGGTGGTATCTCAGTGTGGTTTTGATTTGAATCTCCCTGATGATTAGTGAGGTTGAACATTTTTTCATGTGTCTGTTGGCTGCTCGGATGTCTTCCTTTGAGAAGTATCTGTTCATATCTTTTGCCCATTTTATCATGGGGTTGTTTAGTTTTTTTTTCCAGCACGTTTGAGTTCCTTGTAGATCCAAGACACTAAGCCTTTGTCAGACCTGGAGCATCAAACAGTTTCATCCTCTCTTGTCATCATGGCACAAACTGAGGTCGCTCAGGTATCAGAAAAAGCAGGTAAATTTGTATCCATTGTACTTAAACAAGTCCTGACCCTTGTGTTTCCATTGTGTATGAGATAGGTGGATAGAATTCCACATTAGGAGCTACGACTGGTGGCCTCTGAGGCATCACAATACTTTGGGACTTTATTTCCATCCACGTGACTTTATTTCTGTTTTAACAACATATAAACAGATATGACAACCTTGCAGCAGGTCAGCTACAAGTCACAACTGCTGCTTAATAATTGTTTTCCCAGACCATGGTTTGGATTATAGAGGACAATGAACACATATATTTTTTCTATTCCTTGAATTTCTCAAAATCTGTGGTGTTTCCTCCCTAGATACAGGGGTTGTTACTTTCCCTTCATGCCCACAAAGTAAGTGTGTCTCATCCTAATAGCTGTGGTTCACTTTTTGTTTCAATCATTTTCTACTTATACCCAGACCTTTCCTTCAGGAGGTCATTTACAAGAGTAAAAGAGTATTTTTATAAAATGTAGAGAGACCCATTATATAATCTACCTTGGCTTACATGGGTCACTATATGGTATTCAGTCATCAATGCACTCAACCAGGTTGTCATTATGTTTATGATCTAGGATGACATCAACCCAACAAGGGAATCCAGAGAGCTGAACTAGAATTAAGTCCATATTTTGGGGCTGCCATATTGAGATTGTACAAATCACACTGGTCTGGATTTGCTAACAAGAAACCAAAAAAACCACCATGCCCAGAAATAGTCATGACGCAATGCAAATTTTCAAAATAAGTCTACGTAATTATACTTCTTTCATCTTGATCATCAACCTGGGGGTGACCGATAAAAAACATAACTATTTGGGGTAGTTACATTTAATGACATACTGCCTAATTAAGGCTTGTGGAGAGGAGCAAAGGGGGAGAGGTAGAGTTAGAAATTCCTTTGATTTGATTTTTTGAGAAGTTAATTTTACTGCTCAACAATGCCAGCTGTCTGCAGCTGATAGGGATCATGAAATACCTGTCAAATATATAGACTATTAGCCTATTGTAGGTGGCCTTTCAGTTTTATTTTTTTTGAGTTGGAGTCTCACTCGGTCACCCAGACTGGAGGGCAGTGGCTGCTCCCAGCCACCGCAGCCTTGACCTGCTGGGCTCCGGCGATCCTTCTGCCTCAGCCTTCCGAGTAGCCAGAATTACAGGCGCGCACTACCACGCCCGACTAATTTTTTTTTTTTTTTTTTTTTTATTGTAGAGATGAGGTCTCGCCTGCCCAGGCAGTTCTCGAACCTATGTGCTCAGACTATTCACTCACCTCAGCCTCCCAAAGGTGCGGGATTACAGGCTGAGCCACTGAGCCCAGCTTGTAGGTGGCCTTTTTAACAAAAGGCATAGCAATACCAGACATTAAATGGTCCAGAAAGCTGAAAACACAACTCGGTGGCCAGAAGAGGCTCATCAGATTGGAATAATATCATTATCTCAAAAAGTGTCACCAGCAGTAAGGTATTATTGGTAGCTTCAACAAGGGGTCAAAGATCAAATATAATAAATTTTCTTTGAGCATGTGGAATCAATTTCCTGTGCAATATCATCTCCTTTATTGCAAGAAAAATGGGTCAACTTTTGACAGACATCAGAAGCCTAGGTTACAGTGGTAGCTTCTTCATCAGAAGTATATAGTCCTTTACTGTGTGGCCAGTTTATGACAGTAGATGTGTTGCCGTGTTTGGTGCAATGACAATCCAAGTGGCAATAGTGATGCTGGGCAGTACAGGCTTGATCTGCAGCTTTATTCCATTAACTCTCAGACAACAGGCTCTTAGCATCTACACGAGTGACTCAGACTGTTTGATTGCAATTACAATTAATTCCACAGTTCACAAGCCCCAAACAGAGCTGTCTTTCACCTGATCATTTGTACTCTTTCAAGTAAATGGCAGACTAGATTGTAGGGCCATTAGCAAAAGCCCAAGAATCAGTAAAAATATTGTCATTCTGGCCCTCAGGAGCACTGTCTATGGCAATTCAGTCCTCTGTGCTGACTCTCTTAATGAAATCAGTCTTCCTGAGTTATCATTGGTACCAAAGGGTTGCTGTCTGTGCTATCACCTTTACCATCAATGAACCATGCCCATGCATTCAGGGGAAACTCTATGAATCAATCGTCCGAAAAACCCACGGTTTTGTTTCAAGTGGGGACGAGAGGGTTAAAGATTCCCCACAGGAAAAGCTGCCTCTTATTTAAGAATCAAAACTACTGACTGTGCCGGGTTTGCTGCATTCTTGAAAAATATCTTTTCCAATTACCTAGCAAGGCCTTTGGGACCCTTCCCACATTATTAGTCATTGAATCAAAGTTAACCCACTCTAAAATGAAAATGTCAGGTGAGAGAGTCTCAAGATCTCAATGGATCGGACATTCAGTTTTAAAAGAATTTAGAGCTGGGCATGGTGACTCATGCCTGTAATTCCAGCACTTTGGGAGGCAGAGGAAAGAGGATTACCTGAGCTCAGGGGTTCGAGACCAGCCTGAGCAACATGGTGAGACCTCATCTCTACAATAAATCAAAAAATCAGCTGTTCACAGTGGCACATGCCTGTGGTTCCAGCTACTTGGAAGGCTGAAGAGGAAGGATAACCCGAGCCCGACAAGTCGAGGCTGCAGAATCTAATCAAATACCCTTTACTTGGCCTAGGTGTCTAAGAACTATAGCTTGTGGGTCACAGTGCCTGCACTACAGGATAGATTACAGAAGGGCAGAAACAGACCCAAGAAGATACAAGTAACTGACAGCTTACTGTCTAAAAGAAATTTGGAAGTTTGTTTGTTTGTTTGTTTCTACTTGCTAGGGTAGTTTAGGTAACACTATAATAATGTGGTCTTTGAATCATTACCTAGGCCAGGTACTTATTTGGGGCAGCTCTTTGATAACATTCTGTTTCTTCTATAAAAATTGAGCTGTTTAGAATTTTTTCTTGAGGTTAGTTTTGATAAATTGTATTTTTTTCTAGGAAATTATCCACTTCCTCTAGGCTTTACATGTGAGTAGAGCTGGAAAAATAGTTTATTATGAACATGAAAAATATCTCTACTTTGTTATTTTCTTCTTGCCATTTCTTATTCTGGCATTTATTTTTCATCATTTTTCTTTCCCTTGATATTTTAGTTATTGAATTGTCAATTTGGTCAAGTTTTTTGAAACAACTCAGATTTGGCTTAATTTTTTTCTCTTCTAATTCATTGATTCACATTTATATCTTTTTTTTATTGTGAAGTTGTGGGGTACAGTTAAGGGTTAGGTATACAATTGCGTTTCATTCAGACACCCTGTTGATATGGGGTGTTTCCCCGTTCCCAGTCAGATATATGCTACTGTTAATCCCATCTCCCTCCCCCCACCATAGTTTTCCAGTATGGTCAGTCATTTTCGTATAGTATTGCATTGGATGTTTAAGGTCCATTATATGAGTGAGAACATGTGATACTCAGATCTTTGTTTCTGTGAGAGGTCACTCAGTATTATAGACTCTAGTTCCATCCAAGTTGCTGCGAAATTCATGATTTTGTTCTTTTTTATGGCTGCGTAGTATTCCATCGTGTATATGTACCACAATTTTTTAATCCAGTCCTCTTTTGACGGGCAGCATGGCTGTTTCCAAGTTCTTGCTATTATGAACAATGCTGCAATAAACATGCGTGTGCAGGTATCTTTTTTATAGAGTGATTTGTGTTCTTCAGGATATATTCCCAGTAGGGTGATTGCAGGGTCATATGGGAGGTTGGTATTTAGAGCTTTTAAGAATCGCCACACTGCTTTCCACAGAGGTTGCACTAGTTTACACTCCCACCAACAGTGTAGAAGTGTTCCCTTTTCGCCACACCCTCTCCAGCAGCTGTTATTTTTTGAGTTGTTGATAATTGCCATTCTGACTGGGGTTAGGTGGTATCTCAGTGTGGTTTTGATTTGCATCTCCCTGATGATTAGTGAGGTTGAACATTTCTTCATGTGTTTGTTGGCTGCTTGGATGTCTTCCTTTGTGAAGTGTCTGTTCATATCTTTTGCCCATTTTATAATGGGGTTGTTTGTTTTTTTCTTTTCAGCACGTTTGAGTTCCTTGAAGATTCAGGATGTTAAGCCTTTGTCGGACCTGGAGTTGACAAGTACTTTTTCCCAGTCTGTAGGCTGTCTCCCTGCTCTCTTGATGGTTTCTTTGGCTTTGCAGAAGCTTGTCAGTTTAATAAGGTCCCACTTGTCTATTTTCTCTCTTATGAGCTGTGGGTTTTGGGTTTTGTTTGGGAATTGGATGCCAGTTCCGATTTCCATGAGGGTTTTTCCTCATTTTCTAAGGTTCTTATGGTTTGAGGTTTTACATTTAGGTCTCTGATCCATTTGGAATTAACCTTTGTGCATGGGGATAGATAGTGGTCCTGTTTCAATCTTCTGCATGTGGTCAGCCAGTTTTCCCAGCACCATTTACTGAATAGGTTCTCCTATCCCCAGTGGAAGGTGGTGGAGGCTTTGTCAAAGATGAGTTGGTTGAGAGATTGAGGTTTTGCTTCTGGAATCTCAATTCTATTCCATTGATCTATATGCCTGTTCCTATACCAATACCAAGCTGTTTTGATGATTGTAGCTTTATAGTAAAGTTTGAAGTCTGGTAGTGTGATACCACCTGCTTTGTTTTTTTTGCTGAGGATTGTTCTGGCTATTCTTGGACGTTTGTGTTTCCATATGAATTCCTGCATAGTTTTTTCTAGGTCTGAGAAGAATGTTGCTGGTAATTTGATGGGTATTGCATTGAATTTGTAGATTGCCTTAGGTAAGATGGACATCTTCACAATGTTGATTCTTCCGATCCGTGAGCATGGGATATTTTTCCACTTGTTTGTGTCAACTTTGATTTCTTTGAGCAGTGTTTTGTAGTTTTCCTTGTAAAGGTCTTTCACGTCTCTGGTTAGGAAGATGCCAAAGTATTTCATTTTTTTTGTGGCTATTGTGAATGGAATTGTGTTTTTTATTTGGGTTTCTGTTTGTTTATTATTGGTGTAGAGAAATGCTATTGTCTTTTGT
>NW_007246528.1:256646-257115 GCF_000164805.1 Carlito syrichta
GTATGCTCGCTGTGGATTTCTCGTAGATGGCTTTTACTATTTTGAGGTATGTTCCCCGTATGCCTAGATGTTCAAGGGTTTTTATCAAGAAGGGGTGCTGGATTTTATCAAAAGCTTTTTCTGCATCTAATGATATGATCATGTGGTTTTTGTTTTGACATCTGTTGATGTATTTAATTACATTTATGGTTTTACGAATGTTGAACCAGCTTTGCCTCCCAGGAATGAAGCCTACTTGGTCATGGTGGATGATTTTTGAGATGTATTGCTGAATCCGGTTTGCTAGGATCTTGTTGAGAATTTTAGCATCTATGTTCATCAAAGATATTGGCCTGTATTTCTCTTTCTTTGCTGGATCTTTACCTGACTTGGGTATCAATGTGATATTGGCTTCGTAAAATGATTTGAGGAGCATTCCATCTTTTTCAATCACCTGGAATACCTTCAGTAGGATTGGTATCAGCTCCTC